>NC_057942.1:42326470-42378970 GCF_018555375.3 Anguilla rostrata | reverse complement strand
TTTCCGCACACTTACCCATAACAGCAGCATTTTACTGCTTTCCACTGATGTACACCTCACAATTAGTACCTAATCGTATAGTTAGTCATGCATGCCTTTTTTTAAACCAAAGGATCGTTGAACTCAGAATGCCCGCACAGACAGAGCTGGGAGATCACTTTTGAAATTAGGTCTAAAGGCCCGGATAATCAAACGCTTGAGACTGCCTCCTGGCCCCTGGTCATTAACGATCCCTGCATGGGCAATCAGCAAAAAGAACAGAGGTGTTAGACCTGGCGTACGGGGTCAAATTCCCACAAAAACTGGCAGTCCACATTTGGCAAAAAAAAAAGAATCACGGCCCTCCATCTGATCCACACAATCCCATGTGAAAGAGCTTGAGTCCTCAGGTGACTGTACCTGGTTAAACCAAGGTCAAATGAATAACTCACTACATTATGAGTGCTGTAGATTGAATGAGAAAGCAAGTGAATGGGAAAAAGAAAAAGGAATTTTTTTATCTCTAGTAATTGCATCTCAGTGATTTAAGTAAAATATGTAGCGTTTTCTGCTGCAGTACGAGCGGTACTTCAGTGTCTGCTGCTCTTTCCAGCCAGTGGTGTTCCGTTTATTAACACAATAAATCAGAAAAGAGATGCCCGAGAAGTTGTTACATTTTGTCTATGGAAACATAGCAGGATAATGTGTATAAATATGTATTTAGCAAAATGTCCCATTAACTGCACAGTATTTATCGCTCATCAAGCCCATTGTTGAACTGTGGGTTTCTCTTCGGTCGATACCCATTACATACACCAGTGAGTCTAAACAGAGAAACAATCTAAACGACTCTGTATGATGCATCAGACGGAAGAGATCAAAGTGATTCTGTTGTCAGATTCTATTGGCTGTTGTCGGTGGTGGTGCTATAGTTGCCACCACTTAGCAAGCAACTCCCCCGCATCCCCTCATCCCCCCCACAGCCCCCTGCCACCACCCCCCCCCCCCCCCATGTACACATGTACATGAATAGCCTATGTATTTACACGTCATATATAACCCCTCTATGATTGTAATCTGTCGGTGATGCGATTGTTAAATGTTGTCTTTATTTACAGTAAGAATAGGATCTGTCAGTGAGAATGCCCAGCCACACAGCACAAAAAGATCTTTTCCTAGCACTGTCAGAATCATTACCTCTTATTTTAATACACTAGAATAACTTCAAATTGACTTCAAGTCAACGGATGAATTATAAGCATTGTTATCTAATAATAATTACACCACAAGTCAGGAAACCTCCCATAATGCATCCCATTCACATTAATATGCGGTCATCTTCACAAAATTGCTTTATCATTTGTCACTTATTGTTGCCTTGCCATGGCGCTCAGATATAATTCATGTATAAATATTTAAAAAACAAACTATAGAAATCACAGGCTCGTCAAAAAGAAAAAAAAAGGGTAATCATTAATCACTGTGAAACTACTGCTTACTGAAACCAAGAGTTTAAACAAACATGCGCTCTCTGACCAAAGATATCTGACCAAATTATGAGACAATATGAAATATGAATGATATGAGACGGCTCCCCACCTCCAGCGTTTGGGCTTTGGGGTCTTTGGGGTCGCACAGCGAGGTGTTGATGCGGTGGTTGTGCCGCACGCAGCGCTGGCTGCTGTTCTGCGTCGCGGGGAACATCTGCCGGATCAGGGTCAGCCGACCGATGGACTTCATCACCACCTCCTGGACCTCCTGGTCCGAAATCTCCTGCAGAGGGAGTGAAGGAGCGGGGGCGGGGGGGTGGGGGGAGAGACGATGGGGGGGGGGTGAAGACGATGCGTGTCAGCCAGGGCTCCACGTTCAGCGATACACAGATCTTCACTTCACACACACACACACGCCGCGGAAACATCAAATTTTGATGTGGAGCTATTGAAGTCTGGGGAAAGCTACAGGCGTTCTGTTAGCCTGGCGCGGGCTACGGCTCGGGGCAGGACTTAGAAGGATCAAAGGAACGCTGGATGCTCATGACATTCCGGATAGACAACTACTATCCTGAGCACGAAGTTAGAGCAACAAAGGTTATATCAATCTGTCTATCTATCTGTCTATCTGTCGGTCTGTCTGTCTGTCTATCACTAATGGATTCAGCATAAGTCTGATCCATTTGTCTTTCAAAAATGAAGGCCAATTGATCTGATGGGATCAGGCATGTGATGTCCCTGGTGAACACAGGTACTAAAATTCACCAATTTGAAAGATTACAACACTCATTTTTGGATTACGTCACGTACTTTAAACCCACTGTGTGGCTGTCTGTGCTTCACCTTTGCTGAAGGCAAAAATACTGGGCTGTATTTTAAGAACCAGAGGTGATGCCGTTTCCTCCTTTAACATCGATTTGTGTGTTCTCTTTCTGCCCAACACATCAGAATGTGGGTAGAATGCCACAGACTTTGAAAGTTTGGCTGAGATACTTGCTATCCAATTCAAGACAATATATTTAGAAGGGCCGTGCCTTCATGTTAGAAAATAGCGAGTTTGTCAGCACGGAAAGGCAAACAGCAGTTTATATTTCCGCAATGGTACATTTATAGAATATTCCATTTAAAAAGGCAAAGATACATTTTCTTGACTATCTCTTGCGAGGCACGACTGACTAAATTTGCAGAGCAGACTCAAAATGCATGGGAACGTGGCCAAGAA
This sequence comes from Anguilla rostrata, assembly GCF_018555375.3. Lineage (NCBI taxonomy): Eukaryota > Metazoa > Chordata > Actinopteri > Anguilliformes > Anguillidae > Anguilla > Anguilla rostrata. The sequence continues at coordinate 42,376,279 of NC_057942.1, read as the reverse complement.
GGAAACATCATGTCCGACAAAGTGGTTTATTAAAACTCGGAAACACTGGATAAATACTTCGCCCGGTTGATAACAACAAGCACACACAATTACACAACCGCCAAAGGATTTACAGTGTGTCAATGTTTGCTCCCGGCTCACCGAAAACCGTTGCAGATATTCGTTTTATTGAAACATTTTTCCAAATATCATTTAGCCGGAAAGAAATAGAGCAGTTTTTGGTCTTCTTTTTGTTGTTGTTGTTGTTGTTGTAGTAAATATGTTTAAATGCTTAACCATACATATTCTCGATAGTGATAATGGTGGCAGGGTACTTTTTTTAGGGTTTCCTACAGAATGCATTACAACGGCCACAGGCTCTCAAAAGATTTACAAAACTTGATTGTACACACATCAGTTGGATAAAACTCCACACAGCCAAACAACAGCCAAAAACTTTGTTTAGTTTCAGTTTCTTCTGCATCTGTTCCATCTTAATTTCCCTGCCGGTTACATCAACAAAACTTCTTTAACGTCATTATCTACTTCAGGTAATACTACCTCACAACAGCCAACCGCTGGTGTAGATGTAGGTGACATCAGTGTTTGGAACACGTGAGGTTATGAACATGTGATAATGTCAGCCAATGGAAGAACTTAATGGACCTTTGCTTTAATTGCTGTTGGCAAACAAGCATGGTATGTAGCTAATTTGTGAACTAGCAGTAGCTAAAATATTAATACCATTGTTTTTATAAATATATATCAGCTCCACAGCCAGCAAAGACAAATATGTAAAATGTAGTTATAATGTCAAATTTATTTGTGCCTTTTTTCAAGTATGGTATAGTATAGAATCTCTGTTTTGTATATTTTGTATCATGCACACACATACACACACACACACACCCCCTGCCTGCAGACAGACACACCGAACACCCCCGCACACGCACACACACACAAACACACGCACACACTGCATGTGCATCCGTCACACTCAGTGCTGTGGAGTAAAGGCGATGATGTGTTTAGTTTCCGCAAGGCAGCAGCAGGAGAAATCACTGAAAGCCCCAAGTCCTTCACACCCCCAGAATGAGCCAGGGGAACCAGTGTGATGAGAAACACTTCACTGTCTACAGACCTCAGTTTTTTTTATTTTAATTCTTTAGAAGTTGCGTGAATTTTCCACCACCATATCACTTGCCAGCTGTAATTTGAAGCAGCATGTCGGTGTTTGTCCTCAGTTACCCCACAGAGGGGAGTGGGGGGGGGGGGTGGGGTGGAGGGGGGGGTGGGTGCTCTCTCTCTTCCCCAACATGCCGGCGTGTACGCACAGCTAAAATTATCAAATATAACTGACGGCATTTTGCAGCCTAAAATGCAAAGCGGAACAACTTCAAATCTGCTTCCCAACTTTCCATCCACATGCTTAGGAACCCTTGTGCCTTCCTCTGCAACACTGAGGATAATTTAAACGCGAAACGCTGATTATGGATCGATTTGTGAAGTAAGACATCGCACCCACACCCCCACCACCATTCTCGCCTCATTTACCCATGAGGGGCCCGGTCCAGACTCACCTCGTTGATGATTATCCAGTGGCAGTCGAAGGCCACCAGGTTGGTCTCCACGACCTGTGGCGAGAGAGACAGAAGAAGAGAAGGGAGTTAGACACAGAACTGGGGAGAAAACTGCCTCTGAAGGACAGGTTACTTCTGGGAGACGGGGGCCGCTGAAACTGCCTTCTAAAATGATTATCCGTGCTGCGTGGACCTCTGACTGAACACTGGAATAAGGTCCACTTAAGCCTCAACAATCAGGCAGAGGCGTGGAGGTCAGGCACCGGAGACAGAAATGGAAGATTTTATCCCAATTTTAAAACTCGAAGGGACTGCCCTGTGGAATGCAAAATAGCCCACTTAATGAATGCCACATACTTGAATTTCCAGCTCACGCAACGCAGGGCAGCATGATTTTTTTTTTTTTTTTTTTAAGTACAGTTAACAACAGCGCACCCCAATCACGCATGAGCAAAAATCTGAAGTAACAATCGCGGCTGTGGAAACACGCAGACCGTATATACCGCTATATGTATTTATGCTTTCAGTTTGATAATGATACAACTGACCATTGATAACTGACCAGCAAGTATAGCGGTGACTAGACAGAGAGAATAATGAGGACGTTAAGCCTGGGAAAAAAACACAACAACAGAACAGAGGAACAAAATTCTCCGAGTCCCACCTATTGAGAAAACATCTCCGCGCCATGTGGCACGTTGGCAGCGTTAGCGAGCCTGCCGCCCTGCCTTCGGAAGTGTTCGCAGCCAGCCGCCCCTAACCTGGCACAGCTTCACAGCCACACTGATCAGGGAGATCGCACCTCGCAGCGCTCTGCCAAGAACGGGAGCTCATCGCGCGCCCTCCGTCGCCACTGAGCATCCCGCCACCAGTTGAGTTTCCTTTTGTAAGGAGTTGGCAGAAAAGCCCGTTTACGGCAGCGACAGGTACAGTGAAACCCTAAATTACTGGGGTTCTCCTTCTCTCCCGCCGCCTCTTACCCCCCCCCCCCCCACCACACTTTGGCTCACTGCTCTGAAACAATCATGTGGCGGTTTCGTGTCGGGAGCAGAATCTCAGACTCGCATCGAACAACCGAGTTATCGAGTGCGTATGGAAGGGGCTCCCATTGTGTGACTGTGAAGGCCTTCTGTGAAGGCCTCACTCGACCTTCGGTGGTCTGATGCTCATTAGCAACTCCTTGGGCTCAAAGGCGTTCATCGATGCATCAAAACGAGATGACATTAGCAACACCTTGGGCTCAAAGGCGTTCACCGATGCATTAAAACGAGATGACATTAGCAACACCTTGGGCTCAAAGGCGTTCATCGATGCATGGAAACGAGATGACATTAGCAACACCTTGGGCTCAGGTGGACTCATAAGAGACAGTGCACGCATTCATCATTAGTCGTGAATCGGTTGCGCGTCGACAACCCTGGGGCTGTAATGCACAATGGGATTCTTGCTGGGAACGTCCAAGTCAGTTTGAGAGAACAGGGCTTCACAATATCAGCAGGGCTTGGCGAAATTATCGAGCGGGGGACCATCTGGGGTGTCAAATTTCAGAATTTTGTCCTCCAGCTGTCCCAACAGGCACTGTGATGGCTTGGCAATAAGCACAGACATATGAGCAATTATACAATTATGGACTATTTAAGAGGCGTTCATAAGTGCAAAACAGTAAAGCGAAGCTGCTATGGACGAGTGTGGAGGACGTGAAACATGGACACACAAACAAAGTCAGGACTGAGGAGTGAAAACAGTGTCGTACCGCTGCCCTGCGAGCCAATGCCGGCGCAAATTAACTCTTCATGTTTTTCTGAAAAACTATTAATTCACATAAATACGTAACGCACAGCCTAAGACGCATGCCTGCATCGATTTCCGCAGCTGAACCAATCACAATAACCCAGCTCAATTTCCTCTCCTAGATCAAGTGATTACAATCACGGAGAAGGCGTAGAATTAATTTTTAAAATTTTTTTTAAAAATCCAATAATTGCCAAGCTGGCAACGCTTCAGTTAGATAAATGTAATGTTCACTTGGGCTGTTCATTTATTCTCTGGTCTTTTATTCATTTCTCTGCAGTCAAGTCTCAAACAGCGCAATAAAAGTGATAGTTTCTGTTAACAGTGCTTCGGTAAGATACCACCCCACTGAGCAAAGTTTTTTAAAATTTTTTATACTCTCACTTACGTTCAGGACAAATCTATTTTTGTGTTGAGTGTTAAATAGCTTGATAGTTTCAAGCCAGCACACGTAGTGACAGTCACGCTGGACTGTTCCGTTAAGCACATTCCTAACACACCATACTATGTAATACACAACATTTAGCCTGATGCTCGGTACATGCCAACAGGCATAAACAAGTCAGTTAATGTAAACACACTCTGTCCATTTTCTCACGCACCCAATTAAGTGAAAACATTATTACCTGTTTACCAACACATGTTCACATTTGATTGGCTTCTTTCGCACGCCTACTGCAATTTACAAATATGAAATATGAAAACAAAACACGTCTTCACGTGGCAATACCACATTTTCCATGTGACTGACTTTCAAACGTGAGCTACAATTTTCACGTGAAAAAAAAACATGTGAGTTGACGTTAATAGTATAGCTTACCACTTTCCGCTCTCATCTTATAAGTGCGTTTATTTTTTTTTGTGTTCACATGTGTACACTTCACATGTTGGGTGTTCACATGTATTTTTCGGGAAATACATTAAATGGGATTCCAACCCCCACCACTATGGGGGGGGGGGGGGGGTGGCTACAGGGGGCATATTAGATACAGTATATTTTCGAGAAAGAAAAACAAAAAATAAATAAATACACAAATAAAACAGGCCGTCTCCGTCACAGATATCAGCCAACAGGCCCGAGCTTGTCCCGGCTCAAAGGGGGACAGAGCAGAACCCAATCTCAAAAGGATAGCACCTGAAACCAGGCGCAAAGGTTGCATCACCAGAGCGTGACACTGTCCATCCATCCGTTATATATATACACCCGCTTATTCAAAATCAAATTCAAAATGCTTTATTGGCATGACAAGATATTTCTTATATTGCCAAAGCACGGACATATACAAAGGAATGAACACAGTACAATTATATGTTATTCCTGGTCAGGGTTGGGGTCGGGGGAGGTGCTGGAGGCTAGCCCAGCATGCACTGGGTGTGAGGTAGGAATACACCCTGGACAGTTTGTCTGTAGCATGACCTCAGGCCCTGGATTTTGCTCTAGATGACCTACTCATCAATGCTTTTGATCGCAAACCCCGATCACCATAACAAAGTTAGATATTATTATACTAGTATCAGTGGCAGGCATGTGAAATGTATTTTTTATTTTTTTTTAATTAACACTCATTTATGATCCTTTTGATGCTCGGTGTATAATGCTGGGTTTCTACACAGTACAGCAAAGCTCAGAGCACTCATTAAAAGAGAGTATGCTTTCAGGAGTAAAAATAGACCATGAATATTTTATAGCACTATAAATATTTATGCATGTAAACTTTTTTTTCCCCACCCCTGCCATATTATTATTGACATTACAATATTTTGACATTACAGAGTGGTCTGTGTTTCTAACCCGATGAGTAATATATCACAACGTGTATAATTCTGGAGAGCAGACTTGGGCTGCTGTAGGTGTGTTAGGTTTATTAGAAAAACAGCGCAGGGGAGGACGAGACCGTGGAGAGACATTCACGAGCACATCGCTATCCATATCTGCATGTACTGCCAGTTCTCCCAGAACCCACTGGTGTGTCAAGAAGGCCTTCTCCCTCCCTGAAGAGGCCTACCCTCAGAGACCGTTCAGCACCTCACCGATGTTCATTTAAACCCCTTCAAGACTCTCTCCACAGACTGTACTTCCTGAAAGCAGCTACCGGCATCCCTGCATCTGCAAAATCGAATTCATTAAGTGGCTGAATCATAATTACTTTATAATGACTTAATTGACTTATTGCCATAATTAACTTATTAACTTATTACTAATCATCATCTTAACGGTGTCTTATAATTCGTGGTGCATTAATGCGCAGGTGACAGCAATCAATGAAATCACAATTTAAGATTTTTTTTTTCTTCTGTTGAGTGTGTGTAACATTTGAGTCTGTAATGCCATAATCTCAAAATACCATCTCTGTGCAGGTGTCCCTAAAACTGCGATTCAAAATGAAGACGCACGCCGCAATCTATAAATCGCATTTATGATTCACGCTGACTCATGAAACAGGAACAATACCCTCACCTGTCTTAGATCACAGAGGAGCAGATGGTATATTTTTACCAGTAGGTTTTTCATTTTATGATTCACGCTAATAGCTAGCAAATGCAAAATGGAGGTGGTTTCCGACGGCAACACAAAGTCAGCAGCCGTAATAAATATTTCTGAACAGGAACCCACTCCAGGAGCACAGCGCCAGCCCATATCGCCGCGGACAATTATGAATCACCCCGCCATCTCCACTGGTCTGCTTCACAGCTTCGAGTCTCTCCGTTCTGTTCTAATAATTGAGACGTGTTCTTCCTGTCATTCTCGCTTCTGCTCATCTATCGTTATACAACCCACGCCCCCCCGCTCCCCCCCCCCCGTCACCCCATGGCTCGAATTATGAGACCTGTCCTCACAGAAATGTCAGGTTCGTTTTCATCTCCTCAGTAATGATAATCTCCTCCCCCACCTGCCTCTCAGAAACTCTGTGATTCATTGGCCCGGATTCAATCAACAGCAAAAAAACTCTTTTGAGCGAAAGTTACGGACAAATTATGATTGAATTCAGCCCATTTAACCTGGGTCACATGTTCACCACCACGCGGTGACTCAGGGCCAGCGTTCGCGGCTATGTTCCGACCCCCCTAACCCCCACCCCCACCCCCCCACCTCCCACCAATCGTCTCACTGTATTTCATTAGGCGCGGTTGTCTAGGTGACTAAAAGTGCTCGTCATAAAACACCAGGGTCATAAACAACAGCAACAGCTGGGGAGCATGACAGCGGGGGTGCTAATAGTGTTTTAATCTTCTACAAAGACTCAATAAAACTCAGTAATTACGCCGCAGACAAGCGGCATAAACCACCGCGTCGAGCAGGAGTATGACTGGGACGGTTATTACGCAGACGAACAAGTCTTCCTGCGCTCTACGTCCTGTCCAATCACGTCGAGGAGGAGTATGACTGGGACGCTTATTACGCAGACGAACAAGCCTTCCTGCGCTCTCCGTCCTGTCCAATCACGTCGAGGAGGAGTGTGACTGGGACAGTTATTACGCAGACGAACAAGTCTTCCTGCGCTCTCCGTCCTTCCGTCTCCTCCAATCACCGTCTGCATAGGCAGCGTGTGTGTGTGTGTGGGGGGGGGGGGGTGGTAACAGCCTTGACGACGGCCTCGCTAGCGTCGAGCCGGCTCAGACCGGATCCCGCGCGCCCGTGGACTGTACGGCCGCGCTCTCGGACGCCGTTCGCTCGACGTCATCCGCGCGCCCGTTTCCCGCTCGATGCCCAGCGGTGCCCCTGGCACCAGAGAGAGCGTGCCCACCGCACACAGGACAGATGGGGGGGGGGGGGGGGGGACACTTGGGACCTTCGTAGCAGACGGGGGCCATACCAGCCCAGGACACCCGCGCGGTGTGGGCTCCCTCCCCTAATTGCACACCCCTTGCCCGGGCCAAGGGCAGCTGTTTCCGCATAATTAGAGAAAGGGCACATTTCCACTACAAGACCCGAACCCCCAGGCTGGCTCACCCAGCCAGAGGTGAGCGGAGTTCAAGGTTGTTAACGGAGCGTTAATAACCGGAGCCGAAAAGCCCTGGAATACACACGACAAACTGGCCACCGAGCGCTGGAATGTGCTGCTCACAATGGACCCTGTGGCCCTTTTGTGATGTTGAGATTGAGCGTCGCGCGTCGCCCGAGGCCGAGGAGGAAAGCAATGAGCTCCGGCAGCTGGAGCTGGGCAGCAGTCTGACCTGTGGAGGGGCGAGGCAGGCGGCGCTGTCGCCTGACTGACAGGAAGCTTCCGGTGAGTTCCGATAGCTCGCAGATTGAAAGCGCCGCGACCACGTCCTGAGCGCATCTCCCCAAATACCGCCAACTGCAAACCCGCCTCACGCTTTTTACAAACAAACAAATAAATAAATTAACTGCATTTTAAAAATCGGTCGCAGGCAAGGGAATCCTTTCTTCTTCATCGAGATTAGCAGCAGGCTGGCCCCAGGATAGGCGTTCGGCTCAACATGCCTGCCGGCGGGGAAGATTTGATGAGCTGAGGTAATGGATCAGTCAAAAGCAAACGACACAGAGGGAGCAGACCAGCACTGTGCACTAAATTGAAAGTTGGCTATTACACCGCAATTTCCAGCTTAATTAAAAATCAAATAAAAGCCAATGTTCGGGCTGAACTTTACTACAATGTTGCACAACCTGAAATTCTATTACTTTTTGTTTATTTTTTATAAGTTCTAGTTTTAAATTCTGTTTCTGATTCAGAAAGTCTCACAAACCCAAATATTCATGTCAACCACTGCTAAGAATCACAAAAGAACAGACACATTAAATTTCAAATGTAAAAAAATAAAATAAAATTTTTATCTATTGCATAATGAGTGTGTAGCGACATCCTTCACACAGGTGCATTTAAATAATGATGGTTATGATTTCATATCTTTCTCATTTCGGGCACCAGGCCATGGGAGATAACATAAATCTTCATTAGAGCGAAGGATTCGGTCAGAACACTTGTGCTCGATGGCCTCAAGGATTTTTTATTTTTTAATTATGCAGGACAAAGGGAAGCCTTGCTTCACTGGGGTATGCAACCTTGTTTACTGAGGCTGAGTTTGCCACTGCGCCACACCACAGTAACTGTCTATTCACCTGTTCATGTGCAACTGGTCCTATACCCTGGAAAGGACTGTACAATAATGATTGAATAGCCGCTGCCTAGCAACCCATAATGAGTCTAACACGCATGTGTGCCTCCTTGCACGTGTCCACATACATCCGTTTGTCGCACATCAATTGAATGACAGTAAACATGCAGATGCATATAAAAATAGCACTCCGTTCTTTCCACACCGCTATCCAGAGGCGCAAGACAGCTCAACCTCACGTTCAGTCAAATAATAAGCTCAGCTAGAACACCACTGCTAAGATTCAGTCAACATATGTACTTAACATGGTTTAACAATAAGTGATGGTCACACTCCAAACCAAGCGTACACAATATGTGACGCCTTCATAAACATGACATACCGGCTTCATAAGCCATACATAGGCATGTAATGTCATGCTTCATAAAGGGTGACATAGCACCCTCTAACGCAGCATGCACAGTACGCCAAACCTGACAGCGATCACTGAAACGAACGCGTGAGAAGACCGAGCTTCGTGAAGGAAAACGCAGCGGTGTCTAAGCGCAGGTGTAAAGTTAAGGACGATTGTTGACTGAACGGAGGCCTCCTCCGTTACAGAAGGACACCTGCTGGCCCGGGTAATAAAGAGCGGGGCGGCGTGTCGAGAGCGGGACGATGCGGAAGACCCGCCATCCCGCCGAACAGCCGCGGCGGGGTGAAGGGGGGGGGGGCGGCGAACGCCAGGACGAAACGAATGTGCACCGGGTTCGAGGAGCCGAGACGGGTCCCTGAACAGCCTGGTCGAGACGCTGTTATCGGGAGCAAACGAACTGCGCGCAGCCTCGCAGGGAAAACTGATTCAATAAGCGATGCTTCATAAAGTACTCGGGGACGATGACTTTGATCGTAAACTGAGTGTAAGAACGCTGCCAAGACCATTTCGGCATTCATCTTTTTCTTCTTTTTTTTTTTTTTTCCTAATCTGTATTTGCTCATGGCTGCTTCCTTATGCTAATCACATGAACAGGATTGAGCATACAATTTACAAACAGCCCGCATTCATCATCTCGTACACCTGGGATATGCACAAAAACAAAGGCCTGCACAAGTGTCATGAATCCCATTTTGTTTTGTTTTTTGAAGGAACATTTTGCAGAACAAAAGTAAGAATAATTTAAGAAACGTTTTTGTGAATGAGGCACAATGTGACTAACAGGTGCCATCGAATAGACAGGCTCATCAGATCTGCTATATGCAGAGAGAATACCATTAATCCTGAGCACGCCTACAGGAGGGGACAGGTGGGGAGTAACCCACATTAGCACCCTGGACCCAAAGCAAGGGACACTGGCAACACCCGGAGAACCAAAATCTGGAAAAATGACCAAAATCTGGAAATTGTGAATGGCAAGAGGACAAACCAGGGAAGGACTAACTCGTTCAGGTCCAGAGTAGTTTTGCCCGCAGGTTGGGCCACGCTTGAAGGACACTTCATGTCAGACAAAGAGCTGACCTTCTCGAGTCGGTATAAAGTAGTCTGGCGTAATCCAAAATGGCTAACGCGCACACGAGCGGGGCACAGCGGGCAGACGGGACGGAGCCAAAAACCTGCCCAGATCTGCCTGGCAGATTTAATCAGCGGGAGGAGAGAGGGCCTTCATAAATAACCTTATCCTGGGGCTCGGATGGCAGCCGAAAAAAAAAAGTCATCAAAACTGCGCCCTACCCTGCCGCCAGGCCGAGGTCCCGGCCTGCACTCGAAGGCGGACGCGCGAGGCCTCGGTGAAACCGCCAGGCCCAGCGCAGTCCGAGGTGTGAGCGGCTGGAACAGCCGCCGGAAAGCCCTTAACCGCCAAAAAAAGCCACAGACTCGCTGTCATCCACGGCTCCTGCAGAGAACAGCGTTCAGGCGGCAGCCACCGCCGCAGCGCAGTGACCTCAGACTGATAGATTCTTACCACGCACTTCATACTTCACTTACTAAGAGGCCCTACCTGTGATACAGGAACAATGAGGCCCGTCAAATACACGCAGGTTACCCAGGGGACTCTCCCTGCCCAGAGGAGAGACGGGACATCACTGTCTCGAATCTCTCTGGGGTAAGACACAGTTCAGCAGTTAATGAATCTGCGAAAACTATGAAGACTGACAAGCTGGCTTTTTTATTTAATTTAAATGTGCCATCTCCAATCTCTCTCTCTCTCTCACTCTCTTTCTCTCTCTCTCTGTTTAATGAAAGGTCAGTTTTTACAATCTCTCTCTCTCCCTCTCTCAGTTGAGGAAGTTGAGGAAAAGTCAGAACTTTTTGGCACAGAAATCCTGATGACTTTGTCCGTGTATTTTGGCAGAATAACAAATTTAGACTGCAAAACCTTAACATTAGAAAAATCCACAGTGACTCTTGCCAGCGCTGATGTTGGCAAGAGACGAGAAGACATCATTCCATCACCTACCTCACCCCCTCCCCCCCCGTATGCTTATGAAAGAAGCTTTCAAAACAAATTACGGTAGATATGGTTTATAAAGCCCTTGCAATTATTTCTATGGGAACCGGCTCACGTTCCTGGCAAAAAAAATTCCCAATATGAAAGTGTACACTATAAACTCACCACGTATAATGAACATCTGCAAAGGTAGCCAGAGTACCGCACACTCCAGCTGTGCCTCAGACAGCGTGCGGTAATTATTCAGCGTTTCACACCGCGAGTGGAAAACGGTTAACGCACAAATCTTGGTTTGAATAACACTTTTTTGTTTTCTCCTCCCGGCCGTACCAAACCTAAGCGTGAAGCGAGTTCATCGCCCTGACCCGGGATTCATCGGCCGCGTGGTGACGACACAGTCATCAGCGCAGGCGCCGCGTTTCTTCTGACCAGCGAAAGCAGCTTCTCGCCGCGCTGAGGAGCGAGCTCGCAGAGCGCTGCGACGCTGTCCCGCGGAGCGCGGTCCCGGGTTCGCGCGTTTAGCTAGCATTAGCTCTGGCGCGCGCGCTCCTTAATGCACGGTAACCGCTACGTGTCACATTTGCCATTTCCTGTTAATGTCAGCCACCTGACTCCGCCATGTATAATTCATCCGCCGCTCCGCGCGCCCGTCAGGGGGGAGGCCGTCACACGCGGGTCCCCCGCTGCTCGGTGACACAACACACACGGGGGTCAGACACACACTCAGTCACACGCCGCTGGCAGAGCCGGGCGCCACGGGCCATGTGTTACACTGTCATCGCGGCCCACACACACGCACGTACGTGCACACACACATGCACACGCACACACACACACACACACACACACACACACATACGTGCACACGCACGTGCACACACAGGCACACACACACACACACACGTGCACACGCACACACACACACACACACACACACACACACACACGCACACATATGTGCACACACACACACACATACATACATATAGACACAGGCGCACACACACACAAACAGACACGCACGTGCACACACACGCACAAACACACACGTGCGCGGTTCATTTTTTTGAATGATTATTTTAAGTGAGTCATGAATCACAGTAAAGATAGTGAGTGCTGAGTGACATTTTCCATACCGCCAATAAAAACCAGTAATGGTTGAGTTAGTGCCTGACAGATCTTCGGTACACTTTGCTGAGCAACGCATTGAATACTTAAGTTATGGTAGATATGGTAGAACAGGGCATAAATATCACACTATGTAACCGTTAGCACGGCCATTGACTAGTTTGCTACCTAACTGCCCAGCTAGTTAAGAGGCAAATTGTGTGTATCCATATAAAATACTTTACTGAGTAGCCCTCATGTAAACCACTCATAAACACCTGATTTAAATGCCCAATAATACGCACTTAAAATATGCAAAAGAACCAAATGCAGAAAAAGAAATGAAATCAATTTTTTAAAGAATCATTAAAGTAAATTATCTCTAACATTCCATTTTAATTACCCACATCCTTCAGCACCCCATTGGCAATACTCCCACAGTTAGTTAACACGGCACCCCCGGTACCTCACAGGACTTCAAACATCTCCAGCTGATGCGTCAGCTCATAATAAATAAACTACCGTTTTACTCTAAATAAAACCCAGCAACAACATCACGCTCTGACCTCTGTGTCACACAATCTTTGCGGCTCTTCAAAATTTGCCTACCCAAGGAGAAAGTTTGCAAGCATGCTTTCTTGCAAAGGAGTACTGCGCACCAAAAATAAAAACAGTTTAAGAAAAAACACATTCTGAAGAATGGTAAAAAGAGGTTTCAACCTCTGACAAAGAAGAACATAATGAAACAGTTACATTCTCTATAAAACAGACACACAGACAAACAGGCATGCAGACAGACAGACAGACAGACAGTCAGACAGACAGACAGACAGGCATGAAAAAAACTGTGCTGTGCGTGTGGGGCAATTCCAGTTAAGTGACACTAAATAATTCAAACTCAAGCCAACTGAATGACTTTCTTTGTTTATAATACATATGTCTATTACATCTGCCAGTCGGTGCTACACATTTATGGATTGATAAACACGATAAACTGTATATCCAGAAAAATTCAAATGACCAAACATTCTTTGAAATGATCCGTTTTGAACGATCAGCTTGCTGTTCTGCGACAGATCTGCGCTGACTTTGACGCCGATTTCTATCAAAAACCATTTCTCCGGCAATATAATTTTTTTTTAATGTCGTGTTTCCCGTGGTTTCAGAATACACTGCGGCCTTATGAACCGTATTTGGCACCCAAGCTGTTTAAATTCCAGCAAGCTTTGAGTGCTTTCTAATCAAATAACCAGGAGCAGATGTTTCTGCTATAATGACTATCTATCTGCCTTTCAAATGTTTTACAGGAAGGAGTTCTTTTTTTTGCTGTTGTTCCAGAGAAATTAGATACCTTTCAATATCACTTGACTGGTCATGCCTGTACCAAATCTGTAAACAGGTTGCCAAGTTGTACATTCGCACATCACATCAATGTTTTTTGAAGTTTTGCACCAGTCATGCTGATATAGTCACTGTACAGATGAGCCTGAGTCTGTCCCAGCTTGACATCAAAATATCAGAATTTAAGATCAGGGTAGTAATGTCTGGCTTTGCAGCCTTCAAGCTATTTCCAAATTCAGGGTAAGAGACAGCCCGGTGTTATCATAAACTAACAGGAATGCGCCATTTTGGCTCTGATTTACGGAATACGCCATTTTGGCTCTGATTCATGGAATACACCATTTTGGTTCTGGTTCATGAAGAATTGAAGTTATAGACATTAACTAACATTTTTAGAAATCCTTTTCTTTCGGTTGAATATAGGGGGAAAAAAATAACTCCAGATGCGGCAACAAGGCTTGTTCTGTTTTTCTCAAGGCTGTAGAAGCCTCTGAACGGACAGAGACATCGAGTTCTCCGTAATTTACAGGTAACTCGCCTAACGTCTGATAGTGACAGAAACTTCTAACTCAGGGGCTGACGTAAAGTCCCTGAGGCTTCACCAACCGAGGACAGAGAGATTAAATAAAAACTGATTGAGTGCAACAAAAAAAAAAAGCGCTCCTTCTCTACCTTTACTGTCTCTGTGGCACACCGTTATTTCTTTATTTATTTTATTTTTTTGCCCAATTAGAATCCAGCGCTGGAATGAAAGAAATGGAATTATACTGCAGGGTACCATCATCATATCTGTCTAAAGAGAGAAAAAATGCCAAATTCCCCCTCTTTAATAATGAATACGCTGTTGACAGGAATATGATCATTAAGCCATTCATTTGGAGGGAAAATTGCGCTGCTCTCCACACCCAATGAAACAGGCCCTCTCTTATGCACATGTGACTCTAGCATCATAACCGATATTCTAAATCATAACCCTGGCTAGTGTTATTCCCATAATGCCCAAAGCCAGTGATGAGTGTTATTTTTGCTATTTTAACTCTTCTCTCAACACACACACACACATGCAAGCAAACATACACCACAAACTCATAAACACACACAGACAAACACATACATGTAAACACACACGCACACACACCACACATACACACACACCACAAACCCACAAACACACCACAAACACACACACACACACCCAAAAACACACCCACAAACACATATGCACACACACACACATACACCAGCAAACACACACACCCACACGCACATCCACACAAACCCACACGCACATCCACACAAACCCACACATACACATACACACCCACACAGACACAAACACACTCGCACACACACACACATACACCCATGCTCACACACCCACCAACACACACACGCACACACGCACACACACACACACACACACATAAACCCACACACACGCACACACACACACACACACACAAACCCACACACACACACAAACCCACACACACACACACACACACACGCACACACACGCGCGTGCAGTGCCACGGCGTCCTTTCCCGACCGTCAGCTCCCTGGCTCCCTGAAAGCTCTCCTCAGCGTCGGGCCGGGTGCAGCCGAGGACAGCTCACACAGGCACCAGAGCCAAATTCGACAGGGACCGCCCCGTCCCCCGTTTAAAGACCCCGCGGAGGAGGCCTGAAGACACTGCGTGACTGGGGCGACAGTGCTCTTCAAGGGAGAGGGGATTTATGTGCCTTCCTCCCTAACTCTTAATTGCCCTAAATTGCCTAATTACCATGTGCTTAATTGTGCCAGAGCTGCCCATAGCAGTTCATACGTGGCTGATTTACTGAGGCCCATAAACCCAGTCAGAGCCTCAAGGACAAGCCAGGCTAAATCTGGTCCGGATCCATCCTGACAATCAAGAGTATCGATCCACCGCACGGTTTTTTTTTATTTTTTTAAAGGCGCAACGCGGTTGAAGAAGCTCGCTCTTTTTTTTTCCCGCGGGAGGGGGGAAAATAAATTTTTAAAAAATAAAGGCCAAACGCACAGGGAAGGGACTGAAATCGCGGGGTTGTCACGAGCACTCGTCTTTAAGTCACCTCTGCCGCACCGGGAGAGACGAACAGCTGTCAGCGGCGATGTTGCACGAGCGAATTATTCCTTCGCTCTTTTTGATCCGTATCGAATGAAACTCTGCCTCCGGTTGGGCGGTGTGAACCGGAGAACTGTGATCGCAGACTAATTCGGCAGATAAAACGTTGCAGCATAAATTATTCTTTACACTGTAAATTTGATTACGTGTAAATTTAAATTGGGTTGTGGGTAAGTAAGATGTCACTAACGGCCATTAGAATAATGTTAGAGGAGGCTATTCACTCTGTAATACTTAGCTATTGAAATGCGTCGACATACTGCACGCACGATTCAAATAAAATGGATATAGTTCATAATGTTGAACGGTAATTTATAATATCAGCAACAGATCACACAATATTTAAAAAAACGAGTCGAGTAGAGAGGCAGTCGTATTTCGTAGTTAACAGGTTTAAGGATAAATACCAGCAGCCGTTTCATCTTTTAAAAGATATTTCTCCATCTTAATCCCTGTGAAGAAATTCACTATTTCTCTGGAGTCCAGATTTTTTTGTCTCTCCTGTCGCCAGCGCAGGTTAAATAAAGCACGGCCATGCGCTTTAAAAGACTGTAATGGTGTTGGGCCAGTCCCGCGCTGTCCACTGGGGCCCCGCCCTGCCCATACTGAAGCAATACTCCGGAGCATCAGAGACGTTAACCTTTGTTCCAGCGTGTCACTTCCCCTCTGCAGCGAAATTGCCTGCGGAGGACTCCGAGAATCGGTTTCAGCGGGGAGCGAACTTTTGTGGCGTGTGACCCTCCGTCGGGTTAAAGCAACCCCCTCCGTCCACCCCCCCCTCTTCCCTGGCTCCTGCCTTCACCAGCTCATTCTTTTCTGTCTGTCACCGGACCACCGAACTGACGGCGCAGTCGTCCTCCCGTCGTGGCGGGAACACGCCGCCAACGTTGCCGCCGCGTTTAATTAGCGTGTTAACGACAGAGCCCTCGTCCCCCGCGGCGAACGCCCCCCCCCTTTCCTCAACACTTCTCTTTATTAAGACTGAAGTGTCCTGAAGTTTGCTCGCTCGCTCGCCACGTGACAACACGCCTGTATCCCGTCGCGGTTTCAGCGCGCTCAGCTACCGTTACACGTTACACGGGAGACCCTCTCTGTCTCTCTTCTCCGAGCGGTAACTCTCCACGCTTTCCCGACGGTAATGCGCACGATCACCGGAGCTGTTTTTACCAGCCTCGCCTCTCTCCGCTGTTAGCCTTCTTTTTTTATTATTTTTTTAAATGCTGTAACTCTGGTAACTCTTGTGTACGGGGGGGGGGGGGGGGGGTTTCCTCTGCTCTGAGCGACCTTCTCCAGGGAAATCTCAGCTCTCTTTTCCAGCACTAATGTTTTCCTCATCTCCGCCTCTCCCCAGCTGTTTCTCTGGACTGCCGTTTGGGTCGGTGCTGTGCCTCCATTCCGGTTTAAACCGCCCCGATCTGGCTTTATGGTGTTTTGGTCCTGGCCTTGGAGGTGACAGTTATGATAACGCCATGGTAACGCTATCGGTTCGAACCCGGCTGCTTGACCCCGTTGTAGCGCCTCTCTTCCGCATGTATAACAGCCATCTGCAGCGGGAGAGGACTAGAGAAGTCATCCACACTCTGTATCCTTATCAAGGCACCCCATGTCTGGGCCACCATTCATCAGGGGCTTACTTACAGGAAAAAATGCCCCAAAAAAAATAAAAATGGCAAAAACAAAATGTAGTTGAAAATCAAAACCAAACCGAATGTGAACTTCAACTATGTTGCAAAACCAGAATACTTTTTACTTGGCAGGTCTTCACAGATAATTACAGTGTCCGCATACTTATTAAGTGTGGTACAATGAGCCCTTTATTAATCCATAATAAGCAGGTATCTCAGACCCTATTGTACCACATCAGCCTGGTATTGTTGCTACAGTGAGGGGTGCAAAAGTTTTATTTATTAAAAAGTATTTTTTGGAGCAGTACATTTTCACCGTAGCCCAAGGGGTCAAACGGGCTGGAATTCTCTTGTCAGATTTTTATTTTAATTTTTTCTAATTGAATCAAACCATCTGCTCCTTGAAAATCACGCAGTAAAATGACCAGTGTTAATGCAGCTCTATCAGAGTAGATATGGGACCACATGTACTCTGCAAGAGTTGATTAAACACCAAGCATTTTACTGTGTATAGCAAGCGCGGTGCTGTGTGGTATTAGGGGAAATCACTATCATTGTTTTCACTAACACCACCCACCATTGGATAAACTATTTCCACTTGAACATGAGTTATTTTATTTGATCATATTGTAGATAATATACGCTAAAATCAATTTATGACTTTATGTGAATTCCGAAGCATTTATAAATAGGACGTGGGAAGTATATGTTCCTCACTCTTGGCAGCAATTAGTACAACTGTCTAACTTGCATATTAGTAAGGTGAAAAATCACTTGACCTATTCATAAGACGTGGATGTACAACACGGACTCATATCGTGGTTACATTGTTTCTTACTCTCTAAGGTCAACACCAACAGCGGCCATCTTATGTACAGGTTAAGTGAGTTTTAACCTCACCAATATGCGAGTTAGGTCGTTATAGTAATTGCTGCCAAGAGTGTAGAAACATGGTTCCCACGTCCTATTTTTGTGAGAGCTTCGGAATTCCCGTAAGGCACACCACGGCACTCTTCCTCGACACGCGCCGTTGTCATGGCAATTTATTGAGCCGACAGTTGGTTCTGATTCTCCACTGTTTGTGAACTCGTTACGGGCGAAATGACCTCACTGTTCGGCAGGTCAGTTGGGAGAGCGGCGGAGAATTGAAAAGCTCTCTCGCAGTCCTAATCGCAGAGGACTGCCGGCCTACGGCTGCAGTTAGAAGCACATGCAGACCACCTGCACGGTATTCCACAAACGCATTTTATACATGCCATGTTATTGGAACAATAAAAATAGAAAAGGAAGAAAAATTTACAAAATTACAAATGGTGTGACGACCCATGTTTATGGCAACTTCGTGTAAAGGTTTATGAGCCAATATTTAATGGTTTTTTTGTCTCTTTTCTCACAGTTTCGTTGACTGTTTAAATGTGGCAATGCATCGAAATGCGGCCTGTCAATAATCTTAAACCAAATTAATTTAGCACAGTTGTCTATCACTGATAACACAGATAAACAACCAAAAAAAAGCCTTCAGAGGACCCTGATAATAGAATTTCAAACTGTTCATTTAAATTATGAATGCGCTCAGGTAATAATTACTTTACCAGATGTCCTCCAGTCATAACAGTTCGATTTTAATGGTAAGCGATGCTCATGACAGCTAATGTCTCATATTTGCATTGATTTACATGCAATGCTGCCATTGTGTTTCAGTACCAGTTCACTCGTTTCGTGAGTGGAACAAGGCAATGATAAGCTGATGCCATTATCTTGAGCATTTGACCGCTACCTTCGGAAATCACTAAATGTCATTGCCACTGAGATTTTGCAAGAGCCAGAGCTGTTACCATCAATGCCTATGAATAAACCCCCAAGTGTCTCAGTCTTTGTACCGTGTACCACAGAACACAGCCTTGAATTTATTCAGCGATTTTCCTCACACTCAAAGCACTTCACAGTAATGAGGGAGGAACTCGCCTCAACTGCCACTAATGTGTCGCACCCACCTGTGTGATGCATGGCGGCCATTTTGTGCCAGAATGCTCACCAGCTGACGTGAAGGGAGAAGAAAGAGAATTCTTTTTTTAGCCAATTAAACTGGGGGATGATTAGGTGGCAGGTAGAGAGAGAGCCAGGTTGGGAATTTAACCAGGACACCTACTCTTTACATGTCATGGGATCTTTTAATGACCACAATGACCGGTTTAACATCTAATCTGAAAAACAGCATCTACTACAGCACAGTTTCCCCATCACTGCACTAGGCCATAGGAGATTATTTGACCAGAGGGAAGGCCGCCCCCTAGTGGTCCACCAACACCAATTTCAGCCACAACTCAGCTTTCCCAGGTGGTGTCCCATCCAAGTACAAACCGCGCCCACACTTGCTTAACTTCAGCCATTCGGCGGAAGCAGGATGAAAGGTCATATGCCTGCCGGCAAAGATATGCAACAGACTCCTTCCATATTCCCTGTACAAGCCAGGTGACATTTGTACACCGCTTTCCCAAGCGTACATTTGTCAAACCGGACTCTGTTCTGCACAAGGGGCTCAATTAGTTTAAAAGCTTCTTTTTTTTTTTTTAAAAAAAATATTTTAATAACTAAAGCAACAGCGACTCTGCCATCATGATGTCTCCTAAATAACAGGCCTGCTTACTGAGCCAGCCCAGGAAATACAACTGAGAAAAAAACACAACTCAGCATTAAGCTTGTCTCATTCCCCCAGTCTAGCGTACGCAGCGGTGGGTGGCTTCTAGTGCGACGGAGAGCCAACATCTACGTCCGTATGTTAGTTTCAGCTGCAGGGAAAAAAAAAAAACCCCAAACTAGCAGGGGGCTTACGCAGCTGAGCCTGCACAGAAGCGCCAGCCCGTGAAGCTCCACCAGAAACCCTCTAGCGGCAGCGTCGCTGAAAGCATCTGCGTGCGAATACGCAAGCACATGGCTTCAGAGCGCATGGCTTCAGAGCGCATGGCTTCAGAGCGCATGGCTTCAGAGCGCACGGCTTCAGAGCGCATGGCTTCAGAGCATACAGCTTCAGAGCGCATGGCTTCAGAGCATACGGCTTCAGAGCACATGGCTTCAGAGCACATGGCTTCAGAGCACATGGCTTCAGAGCATACGGCTTCAGAGCACATGGCTTCAGAGCACATGGCTTCAGAGCGCATGGCTTCAGAGCGCATGGCTTCAGAGCACACGGCTTCAGAGCGCATGGCTTCAGAGCGCATGGCTTCAGAGCGCATGGCTTCAGAGCGCATGGCTTCAGAGCACATGGCTTCAGAGCACATGGCTTCAGAGCGCATGGCTTCAGAGCGCATGGCTTCAGAGCATACGGCTTCAGAGCGCATGGCTTCAGAGCGCACAGCTTCAGAGCGCATGGCTTCAGAGCGCATGGCTTTAGAGCGCATGGCTTCAGAGCGCATGGCTTCAGAGCACATGGCTTTAGAGCACATGGCTTCAGAGCGCACGGCTTCCCTGCCTTTTCCATGCTTGTGTGTATGGGAGGGAGGGCTTCCAGAACAGAGCCATACCGCCAAACGGTTTTCCAATTAGGAGGAACTAATATCCCATACACATCACACAGGTTCTCTTTTCCTTCATGGAAATAAATTAGCGTAAAGGAAAACTAAAAGATCCACCATCAATGGAATTTTATATTACAGCTCAGACATCACTTGGAGGAACAATGCAATGAGAAGTCAGAGATTAATCCATGTATGTCACTGTGCAGTAGCCACAGCATCACTTTGAAAAGGATTGTGCGTGTGTGCGTGTGTGCGTGTGTGTGTGTGCGCGTGTGCGTGTGTGCGTGTGTGTGTGCGTGCGTGTGTGTGTGCGTGCGTGTGTGTGTGGGAAAGCACTGCCGTGACATACGAGGAACCAGCTCCTTCACTTAAAACACGCCTTGTCTGGAATTTATAAGGATTGTTCTGTGATCTGTATTCCGTGGGGATAAACAGCAGGGGGGAAATGAGCAGACGGACATGCTTCCTTGAATTAAAAGACTAAACTCGGCACGCGTTCTCTACACGACGTCTTTAATCTTAACGGACGCGAAATAAAAACGCGTGAAGACAAACGCAGCCTTGGAGACCGCGGTCTGGCCGAATGACGTACGGCGAGCGGCTGCGTTTTCGGTCCGCGCGGCCACCCGAGCAGGCTGCGGGGAATTAATGCGCCAACCGGAGAGCGCTTATCCTCATCCCCCGACCCGCCGCAGACAATTTCAATTTCGCATCCGATACGTCTGACGAGCACGCGTTCCATTAAGGTGAAGAGCGCGAATTAGAAAAAGACACGGGAGAAGAAGAAGAAGAAAACGAATAATACCAGGGAACGAGGAATTTTATTCCTCATCCTTCTCTCCACTCAAATCTAAAAGCTGCCCCCCCAGCCCCCCCGCGCTGGTTTTCCAATTTATTTAAAAGTGAATTTTACGCTCCCATCGTTCCAGCACCTCGGAAACACTTCATGATGGAGCGTGATGCAGGAGCTAATGCGTCTGTGTGAAAGAGCCCTTTTTTGAAGACTACAAAAAATAAATGAATACAATCAAATAAATAACAGGCCGGAATGAACAGGGTAAAATGGAGAAAAGCACGACGCAGTCTAATTGGCCCTGTAATGTGGGGTTTTCTACGGGAGAAGAGGCTCCTAATTACCCGGAAAGCCCAGTAAACAATCCCTCTAGTCGGCCGGGAGCTCGCAGATCAACAGATGGACGGACGCCTCCGTCGCAGGGCGGGTGACAGATCACCCTGCCAGCCTTTCCGGAGGGAACACGCGGGACACGCCCTCAAATTTGGGGGAAGACATGACGCAAACAGGGGAAATCTGAGAAGCAACAGGACTGTGAGGGCTCCCTGTCTTTGTTTCAGCACGATGGATTTTAAATTACTATCCATGTAGCCTAATCAGTTGATTTCCTATAATCAGCAAACGTGTCGTTATCCTAAATTTAGACACTGCCCACTGGAGTTAAAAACCAAATGACTCAACAACAGTCTTTACTGCAAATGTGTCTTCTGTGGTCTTAAACTACAGAAGACCACAGAAGCCATATATGACTATTTGATTAACACGTAGGCTACAAGCAAACAAACTAAACAGAATTCAGAATCACTGTTGCATGAAGCAAAGAATTCTTTACAAGCTTAAGCCTTCAGTTATTAAGCGGCCACAAATGTTTTGGCATTAGCATTAACATTTTGTTGAGGAATTAAGCACTAAGTACTTTTATAAATGTTAAAAGTGTGTTTTAAATGTTGCGTTGAATCTGTATGTGTAATTAATTTGTCATCCATGGTGCCTCAGCTTCCATTATACGCAAGCCCAAAATAACTCATACGGTGCTATTACACCCTTTTACCCTTCCCTACCACACGTTGGCCATACGACAGCGGACTGGTAATGATGTTGAGTTTGAAAGGGGGGAAAAAAAAGAGAAGAAAATCACACAATGAATTCCAAGAAAACCATCAGCCCAGCAGAGCCAGGTCATTTGAATAATGCATTTTCAAAGGCTCCTTTACTTCCTGCCACGGCGGCCAGAATGTGTCTGAGCAGCAGAAAAGTTTTGGAAGTGTCAATCAGCGAAGAGAGAGAGAGGTACAGTGCGCCACGCTGACTTCATCACTGTCACCACGGGTCGCCTGGCGATGTAGAACCACGACCCCGTAACGAACCGGGGCATCCTCCAGGTAGTGAACATCTGTCTTCCTGGCGTCCTTCCTGTGCAGGTTGAGTTTTTCCTTTCTTTTTTTTCTTCTATTTTTTGAGAAAGTATTTAAGGTTTGAGGGAAAGAAACAGTACATCGGTTTGTTTGTGTGCATTTGGACAAACTCCTTTTTGTTCACTCTCCTCTCAACAGCCCCAGACCAAGCGGTGTCCAGATACCTTTGGTCATAATGGCGTAAGATGCCCGACTCGAGAGGCTGCCCCCTGCAGGGCCGGCTGTCCCATCCGAACTCTCCCACTTGAGACGCACCGTCACTGGTGAAGGTAGCCCGGTCCGTCTGCAGTTCAAACTCCGACATGCAGAAGGCGCTGTCTGAGTCCTGACTGCGCCGGGAGAGATTAGGCGGGCGGCGTGAGAGGAGAGAGGCGCCATCCGTCATCCGTCGCACGCGCTCACCTTGAGCCGAAGCGACCGTCGGGTGGCTCTGTCACACAGTACCTCTCCACGTCAGACAGACAGAAGACCCTGGGGTGGGAAACCGCAGCCAGATTGCCCCGACACCCACAGGGCACATATTTACTGCGTGTGTGAGCTGACTGCGAACCAGTCACGGGATCGGCATTAATAAGAGGCTGCAATATTCTCAGCGACATTCCAGTTATGGGATCAGCTCTAATAAGTGGCTGCAATATTCTCAATGACGTGCCAGATACTGGATCAGCTCTGAAACAAAGCTGCAAGATTCTCAATGACATTCCAGTTAGGAGATCAGCTCTAATAAGAAGCAGCAAGATTCTCGATGACATGCCAGATACCGAAACAGCACTGACATGCCAGTTACTGGATCAGCTCTGAAACAAAGCTGCTAGATTCTCAACGATACAGCTATACAAGGTTACATATAAGTAGATATATAAGGTTTATCAAAGAGGCTGTGTGATTTTTAGAAGACACAAGCACACCCAAAATCTGCATTATTATACATTCTACGCCGTTTTGGATTTCATTTTATAAATCATAGTTTTTTTTCCTCAAAAATAAGATTCATCAAGGAGGACTTCCGTTTTGTACCTAGTACACATGATTACATCTATAACTGTCTTCATTCTTTTCTCTCTTGAACGTCCTTTTGATTTATCATACGCTACATCAGATTTATTTTCTCGACTATGAGGTCTATCAATATCTGGTTTGTCTCACAGTGGCACAAGATTACATCCCCAAAACTGATGTTACCCTGCCTGGTGAACAGCACCCTGACAGCGTCCTGACAGCTGTGTACCTGTCACTCAGTTGCCCGTGAGGTGATGGACACCTGTCCCTGACGCTGACAGATACTTTTCACCTCCCATAATTCAGAGGGAGGCCTTCTCAGGACAGTGTCCCCATCTCTCTCCTGCTCGCCGCCCCCCTCTCCCCCTCTGCCCCCCCGCCACCCCGGCTTTGTTTAACATCTGTCTGGTGACTGTCAGACATCTCGCTCCGTGGAACCTCTCTGGGCAGTCGAGTCGAGTGTCACACCTGACGCCCGTTTCTGACACTTCGCAAACTCAGGCGCTCATGTGAGAACTCCGGAACCTTCAGGGAGGATTAAACACGTAAACAAAGCGATGCCCCGAACCATTCTTTTGTCACGTGACCTTCTAATGTAACCCCAATTATCCTAGAATCAAAAAGCTAAGAATTGTTTTTTTTCTATTCAGATGGACAAGTGAGACAAGGGGGGGGGGGGGTCTACGGTGGGTCTTTGAACAAAAGCTCTTACTCAACCAGAGGCGTGATTGGTCCACACAGGTAAAAACCACTGTGAGGAAGCTTGTGACCCTTTAAGGCACACAAAAGTGCATTATGGGGTATAAAAGACAGCATTTTGCTACAATCAGCCGCCATTCAAGCACGCGTTTGAAAATATAAAAGTGTAACGTTTGGCGAAGTGTCGATGGAAGCATTGAATCGAATTTCAGCACATTCTCTGTAAAAGGAGGACAGGAGGTGTCAGTGTACATACGGCCACATTTTACTGCTTATTTAGAGATTTTTTTTATTGTAATAGTTCTCTTAAATTCTTCTTCTTTAAAAAAAAAAAAGTCTTAAAAAAACGTCTTTTCAAAAGTCTATTCTGAGGAACTAAGCACTTCAAAGACATAAAGAACTTCTCACCTCACCGTCCTGTTTTAATCATAGCCTTCCTTTCTTGGCTTTCAATGGGCTGAAGGGATATATGCATATATATTAGAATAGAATAGAGAAACTTAAAATTTCACATACGCAGTATTCATAATGTACCAGAGTCCCCTTCCTGGAAGAACTATCGTTTCAAAAAACCAATTCTCCAAATGACTTGAGAAAAAAAAGTCAATTAAATTAATATATGATTAAATATTTTAACCTTGAACCACTAAGGTATTGTATCTCAAAACAGGCTATGTACAAAACAATGGACATATTTTTGAGGTTATTTAAAAATGTCCAGTTCTAATTTATCCCCAGATGTGCACTTCAGTATTCTGTACAGATAATGCTTTCAGCTCATGATTACACCCCATGGTTTAATTTATATTAAATGCTCATTCTGTTTGTAATTTTAATTAAAGTCTGATGGCGGGGTTTCTGAAGAAGCTTGTATTTCTGTCGCGGTGCTTGTTCTGTTAAATACAAAATATTTTTCCTTGATTAGACACAATCACTTTGGTAATGTAGGCCTACATGCTTGTGGGATTTGTAATTTGTATGTAATGTCAATAATGGAATAATCATCTATAATTTCCCTTAATAACACTGTAAACTGATTCTAGGCTTTTGATTGCCTAGAACTCACTGAACTCATCGCTTCATTTTACAGCAAGGCAATGATTCCAGACGTGCTGATGAAGCAGGAAAGGAGATCATTCGCCCAATCGGGACCCAACTGAACAAGTGTTTCATACGCTGAAGAGAAGACCCAATGCAACTACCCTGAAAACAAGCAGGAGCTGAAGATGGCTGCAGTACAGGCCTGGCAGAGCATCACCAGAGAAGATACTCAGCACCCGGTGATGCCTATGGGTCACAGACTTCAAACAGTCATTGCATGCAAGGGGTATGCAACAAAGTACTAAACATGACTGCTTTCATTTACATTACATTAATATGTCTGAAACATTACGGTAGCCTGAAATGAGGGGCTATGTGTAAAAAAAATGCTGTAATTTCTCCATGGGGTGAAACCGAAGCGTATAAAAATACCTATGACTGGGCCCTTGCAATCAACAAAACCACATGTGTATTGTTTGATTACAAATCTAAAATAGAGGAGTAAAGAGCCAAATCAAGAAAAACATGACTTTGTCTGAAACATTATATATACTGCATATATATTCTTGGCTAGTCGTGCCATGCTCCCATCACACACAACATTTTCGAACCCCGCAAACAGTCAAAACTGCGTCTTTAGTATTCTGAAGCGTTTGGTATTCGTCGAGCGTTCGGAGAAAAGCACATTTCCAGCCCATTTACAGCATCTCTAAATCAGCCTCGCTGCCTCACCACGACGGACCGGGAGCTCTGTTTAATCAGCATTGTTCTCAGCTGGGTCCCGTTCAGCACATCGAAACAGATGTAGAAGCGCACCACACGCGCGTCCCAATCCGCCATTTCCATGCTTCGCGGTGTGAGGCTCCACTTTTAACTATGTGTCAACGCGAGGGGGGGGGGGGGGTGCAGCTCGTGAAAAGAACAACGCCATGTTGGCAGTCTTAACATCAAGCACGCGTGCTCCTGCGGGAGTGAATTAGCTTAATATCCCGCCCTGTAGCGCCCACGGGCTTACGGAAGCACTGCGAACCTAGCTTTCTCTACATCACCTGAACAGAGTACAGAACCAGAGTACAGAACCTAGCTTTCTCTACATCACCTGAACAGAGTACAGAACCAGAGTACAGAACCTAGCTTTCTCTACATCACCTGAACAGAGTACAGAACCTAGCTTTCTCTACATCACCTGAACAGAGTACAGAACCTAGCTTTTTCTACATCACCTGAACAGAGTACAGAACCTAGCTTTTTCTACATCACCTGAACAGAGTACAGAAGAAACTTCATGTTGCAGACAGTAATTATTTTTAAAAAGTATTATGAAGATAATGGCAGGCCTTGGCAGAGCTCAGAATAGCAAAGTGACGCTCGCACTTAAAGCTTGGTAGGACTGAATTCCACAAAATATAAGAGAACAATCAAAGTTTGTTCTTTTTACTGTTTTGTGTTATGCAATCTTGTCAAAATACAGGGCAGACCTAACCAGTTCAGTTCAGTTCAGTACTGTTCTCTGGTTTTCTTGGCAATGTTGTCCATTAACCGAATATTTTAATATGCACTGGGACTATGCACTTCATTTCACAAATAAGTCTGTTAAGACATGAAAAAGCTCCTAGTTTGACATGCGTTGATGACTGATAAGAATATTATACAGCACAAGAAATAACAATCACATAATGGCTTAGTAATGCTGTTCCCCCCTCACATATTTAGGTTTTGTCATGGGGGCTGGGGTATGGATGTTTAAACTATTTACAAATAACACCTTATGATAATTTGTATAGCGCATGCAAGACAAATATGTTTTTGGTATCCTCAAACTATTGTAAAGAATGTTTATCAAGTAAGCAATCTTCTCCACTGTGCATTATCACTTCAGAGAATAATTTCTCCCTTAATCTCTTGACACCTGTTGGAAGCAAAACATTGTAGTCCACTGTGGCATCACAATAATGTACCTGTTGAAATCATCTTTTTTTCTTGAAATCATCTGCATAGCTTCCTATGCTTTTGCATTGCTGAATTAGCTAAACTGGCCAAGTGAAAACAAAATCTGAGGCTTGCATTTCAGACAAAATGGTGGATAAAATCCCTTCAGGCAGGTGATTAAATGGGGTAGACCAAAGCGGACTACAGTCGAGCCTTCATGTTAAGTTGTATCTGTTGAACAAGGTGGGCATAGGTAGAAATTAAATTAGGTCAATTTAGTGCTGATACCAGGAGACATTTTTCCATGAATTAATTCATGAAGCAGTCGGTCAGTACAGCAGTAAAACAGAAACCCTGGGGGTGTTTAAGACAAGGCTGGACAAAGTCCTAGACTTTCTCAAACTCAGCTCAGGCAAAACCTTTATGGTCGTGTCAACCAGAGCAGGCCACTTTGTAACAATGGGACTGCTTGTTCCTCTTCTCTCTCTCATATTCCACATTACAAATACTAGGCATCAGCATCAAACTTCATGTTCTTAGATTTTTTTATCTAAAGTTAGATATGAAATACAGTATTGTTTCTGAGAGAATCAATATTTCTACACAAAAAAGTACACTATCTAAATACAACAGCAGAAAATGAGACTTTGAGAGTATTTTTTTCCACATAGTGGAAGAATAGATATCAAGCATTGCCCAGTGCTTTATTTGAAGCTATCCTATAAGATTTTCATTTTCTCGACACAAAGATACCCGCCCAGTTCCACAAAAACAAGCTGAGTGGGCTAAAGCAGTAGAGATTGATGCCCGATGCACGTACTGTACAGTACAGTATGATCCAATAACTAACACCAAGAAATGCAGATCCTGTAAAAATGTACTCTACCTGGCTTTTTCATTTGCATCTCACAGGTCAACCAAGGACCTTCCACAAGTTCTCTCTGCACTTTACATGCCCCGATGTGCTTATGAAGACAATAGCTCAAGTGAATGTTCCTATTGATCTAAAAACAAAAAAAAAATCCTCGCTCAGTTTACCATTACGTGATGCAACTCTGCAAAAAAAGAAAGAATGAAATAATGGAAAATAATGAATACATTTTTAAAACAGCACCTATGCTTATGTTAGTGATGATTACTGTCACCTGTGATTGACATTCCACAGGTATCTAAGGATACTGGCTTGGGAAGGTTTCACTTTGTACGAAAGCCTCGCATTGCTCAATGTATCAAGAGAAAGACTCATATGAAAGATTCATACGTATAAAATATTTACATATGTATCACGCTGAGCGGGATATAAGAACAGATAATAAGAACAAATGCTTTGTCATAGCGCACTACTGTGTGTGACATATAAAAGTCGTTTGATATCTGTTTGGAGGACAAGACATTACATTATGACATCCACTGACGAGAAATCTGTTTCACGCCAAACCGTAATGGTGTGATATATTATCAGCTGCTCTAACTGCTTTCACTGACGCAACAACATGAACGGCAGCACCGATGGCCTTTTCCTGTTATCAATCATGATCATGTATCACAAGTATAAGTGTAGTTAGTTATCCACATCTAATGAGCAAGAGTTGCTTACCCAGGATGACAATCGCATGGGAGAAACATGGCTTATTTCAACAAGCATACCTGAAAATAAAAAAACTAAACAGCACTGACTGTAACACTCAAGCCCCTTTGATGGAATGTTTACACGCACACGCACGCATGCCCACACACATTATATATGATGTGTCTACACAAGACGCATACATCATATATTATATGTCTTCGCATTAAATATGTACAGGCGCAGAAAAGTTGCCTGTTTTGCCGGGCACGTTGACACCGAGGTAAAGCAGCGTTCGGGGCAGGTGAGATGATTCACACGTTTACTGAAGGTGCTGTAATTTCATGCTTCGTGCGGCTGAGTCATCTTTAAGGCGCGATTTATGTTCACACCAAGGCGCTTGTTTTTGGCAGAAAAAGGCAAGGACACGGATTAGTGCACCTGCGTCGGGCCCAGAGTTTCTCCACCACCACCCTCTTCCTCTTTTTTTTTTTGCACCTGAGCTCGGAGTCTTTGGCCAGTAAAAAAAACAACCTAACGGGGCGAACGGGTGGATAAAACAGCCCAGAAGATGCCCTGTGCGGGTTCCTGTTCTTGCCTGTCTTGCCACGTGCTAACAGAACCCAGTTGGGGCGAGGGCACAGGACAGGGAGACTGCTGGCGATTGTAAGCCATGTTATGTTTATTATGTGACATAAAACTGTTTAAAAGTGCTATCTGTACCCATATGTTCAAGGCTTATTTCATATAAATAGAGGTGGTTTATGATCAGTTACAAAATCCAAAATAGTCAAACAATCGTTTGACCTTAGACGTTTTTGCCTTCCATAAAATATCTCGATAAAGCACAAGAATATGATCTCATAAGCGTACTGAAAGCCAATATGGCTGCCACGTCATGTGACATATCAACGCTTGTATCTTTTCTACAAAAGCCTCCCACAACCCTCCACAGCCTCTACGGAACTTTTTGTGATATTTCAGCACAAGAGATTTCATCAAGATTTTACAGGCAATCCCGGAAAACGTCGGCGAGAAGCAATATAGCCGTACGTCTGTGGTGCCTGCCCCATTGTCATAAAGCAATCTGTGTAATAACTGAAGGGTGTCAGCACCCTCCATTTCTGACCCCCGTGTAAAAATAACGTGTCACTTTTCAATCATTTTACAATACAGCACAAGGCTTCAGCGTTTTATACTATAAAATATACCGCTTTTGATTTAAGGAACATCACTACGATATGTGGCACAGGACAGGAAGACCATGAGGCACAGAAAAAAATAACCTGCGATGAAATCAAACGCGAAGTGACAAAGCTGCACTTTAGTAGGCCAGAGGAAAATAAAATAAAATAAAAAAATATTTTTTCACAGCTTGTATTCTCTTTTTTAGCCTGTCCTAAGGAAATGTCGCACTGTTTCTTCTTGGATTACAGGAGATATTCCTCTGCCCCCCTGCTGGTTCCTAATGCAATGCAGCAGGTTTTAGCCAGCTTTGCGGACCCAAAAAAGCTTTAGGAAGATGGGGGGAGGGTGACGAGGGTAAGGAATTGGGATGTTAGGACGACGAGCTTCTTTTAAAAAAAGAAACCCTAATGAAGTTGTCCAACTGTGCAGGTTTTAGGCCCAACAATTCATGCCAGCCAACATGTACAGGGCTCCCAGGGGACCCCTGTACTCCCACTGGCCAGCAAATCTTTGCGCTAGCCTGAGCTGCCCCCGCCGGAGGACCACATACTGAGCGGCTGCACTACAGCCGGCTCGGACGTAAACATGGATCTTGACGGCTCCTTCTGAAGATTCATCAATTAAGAGGAAGGTACGAAAGGCACATGCGAGATTTAGCTGTATTTAGCTTTAGCTGTCGCGCTTTAATTCGAAATCCGTTATCTTTTTTATTGTACAAAAAGATTTAAGTCGCTTTTTTTTTGTATGTCAAACGTGGAAAGGCGGACATTTTGATTCCATGGGAATGGGACAGTGCCCTACGGCGGCTAATCGCGCTGCGATCCGCTGGTTTTTTTCCGTAGCGTACAGGGAAGCGCGCGTGGGGTGGGTGGGGGCGGGGAGGAATCATTCCGTCCCATTAAACGAAACACATTTCACAAGCCATTGCAAATATTTACATCACATTAAGATGTTTTTTTGAAACCCGTCTGATGCATCGCGAGCCGCGCGCGCGGCGTATGCACACACGCACAGCCGCTGCAGTACATCACGCTAACGAGCGTTAGCTCCAGCTGGGCGGCGCGCGGTCGAGCGGGGCGGCACGAGACGGGGGGGGGGGGCGTGCGGCGTGACTGGCGAGGCGACGCCGAAGGGGCGACGTATTCGGAGTCGCTCCCGAATCGGTTTGGACATTCGTCACACGGGGCAGTCGTGGTCAGGCCCCGGGAGTGGCTGGATAGACTCTCATGCTGTGGGTTGTACTGATTTTCAGTAATGCCATTGAAATTGTGTTATTTTGACATTCCGTGTGACTCATATTACTCAGTTTAACTCAGTTTAGTGTTCAAAAGGGTGGCTCACAAGTTGAAAATCAAAATCTGTACTTCTTGCACTTTCCCCCTCTCTGCTCTCTCCCCCTCCTGCTCTTCAACCCCTCGTCTTTACACTGTGTTTGCACCGCAAGCTGCTCCGGATAAGAGCATTCGCCCAAAGGTGGGAAAGTGTAGTAAAATTTACGTGAGTTCCAAGGACTGATGAAATAAGTACAATTTAGAGGGCTTGAGAAAAGGTGACAAGGTGAAATTTTGGGCGGCGGCCATGATGAAATAAAGAGCCGAACAAGACAATGAATTTTTTCCGATTGTGTTTTTTCCACTAAACCAGCAGTGAATATAACCTTTGAGAGAACTGGGGAAGAATGCTGTTGTGCACACAGTAACTAAAGCCTGCACATCATTAATCAATAGTGCTCGCGCAAATTCAACTCTAAAACATGTATTGAACCGCGGGTTTATGCACTTACGTCAAAAGTACACTAAAAAATAAATAAATAAAATCGTAAATAGCAGTTGCAATTTTTTTTTTGCTTGAGACAAAAGTGCAGACGGAAGTCCATTGTTTGAGCGGCATTGGGGAAAAAATGAGACGCTCCCAGAGAATGTTCCGGAATCACAAAACACTTCATAATGAATCGGAAAAAACGTCCTTGTTAGTCAGCGAGGGTACTGCAGAGAGGACGAGGAACAACAACAGGAGAGATACTTTAATTATGCACTGCCCACAGAAAGCTGGGGGGGGGGGGGAGTAGGGGGGTGGGGGTAGCACCAGAGCGGGTGAGGCCATACGGTCCAGGGTGAGGGGTTTCGTGCAACTGCCTGCGAGGAGGAGATTCAGCG
This sequence comes from Anguilla rostrata, assembly GCF_018555375.3. NCBI lineage: Eukaryota > Metazoa > Chordata > Actinopteri > Anguilliformes > Anguillidae > Anguilla > Anguilla rostrata. The sequence continues at coordinate 42,343,903 of NC_057942.1, read as the reverse complement.
GGGTGGGGGTGGGTGGGCGAGACTCAGGGTGGGGGATAGCGAGACTCAGGGGGGTGGGGGGGTAGCGAGACTCGGGGGGGGGGTGGAAGGGGTAGTGAGACTCGGGTGGTGGGGGGTGGGGGTGGGGTGGTAGCGAGACTTGGGGCGGTGGGGTACGAGACTTGGGGGATGGGGGGGGGGTTGGGGGGATGGGGGTGGGGGTAGGGGCTAGCGACGCGTGGCGGCGATGGGGGGTGGGGCGGTAGGGCGGTAGCGACGCGTGGCGGCGATGTGGTACCTCGGTGATGAAGGCCTTGGCGGTGGCAGGACTCATGAACAGCACCGCGCGGCGTAGCGTATCCCGGTAGCGGTGCAGCTCCTCCACGCGCATGGTGCGGAACATGCTGGTGATCATCATGTTGATGTTGGACTCCACCTTCTGCAGGGCCACGTCCATGCCCTGCTGGGACGTCTTGTCCAGGAAGTCCTGGATCCCCCGGATGTCTGCGTCGCGTGGGAAGAACATGGGATTAATTCATATTCCGTCTGTTTCCATTAACTGAAAAGTTTTTGTCAGTTACATTTAAAAAAAAAAAAATTTACATTGTGAATTCTGTTTGACATGCTGTTCCCTTAAGAGGGATGCTCACCCTTGTCTTGGAACACCCCTGCGTAAAAAAAAAAAAAAAAGCTCCAGCAAAGCTCTTCATTAATTAATGTTGTTGAAAGTGTGTTTAAAAACCATAATAATCGTACCGAAACAGATTTTAACCCAATGCCCATAAGGCTTATTACCACTTGCGTTGAACTCTTCGTTTATCACAAATGGTATCATTTCCATAACCAGGTGCACACACTTTAGGCCTTCAGGACTTAACCGATTTCACCCAGAATTCAGTTAATTAATACAAAATGTTCCCTCTTTCAAAAGGAAGCATTCGATCACACTGATCTAGATTACACGTCCTTAAATAAGGCATATTCATTCTTTGTTGGACAAATATATATTTTTCTGACATAAGTAAAACATTAAAAGTTTCAAATCATAAACAATTAACGGCTTTTTAAATACTCTTTAAAAACTGGAAATAATTTCAGTTAAGTTAGGAATGAAACCGGCACTGCAGGTACTGCAGCACCAGGGTTTGGATTCTCTGCTGAAAACACTCCCCTTTATCTAAATCACAATTAATTTATTTTAAGATTTCCTCTAATACAACAAACATATCACTCGCTCAAATTTTTAAGTTCTTGAGTAAATTAAATGATCATTAACTCAAGTACTGTAGAAATCTTCTTTTGCAGACCTCATTTTATAGCATAAAAACAAATATACTGACAATTACTCAGTTAACCACCCAGTCATACATAAATAACATTACGCAATTAATTTATCAACGCAGCCGTAGCCAGGAACTGCATGCTAAATTATAGAGGTGTTTTTTTCCCTCTCTCATAGCCGCGGAGTAAAGCTAGCATTGTGCATTTGTCATGGTCATCCTGTCTTAAGCAGAAGGTAAATAAAACATGAATCACGGACTGAGAGGTGGCTGTGAACTCATTCGTCTGTGTAAACGGGCTGTCCTGCGTCCTGTGGCACCCCACCCGAGCCCGTCGCCCAGTGCTTGAAATACTGGCCGGAGTCGGCGAGGCGAGCCGGGTTTTCTGGGATGGGGTCTGAGATGGGGTCACGGGGGGACGTTCGCTGGAGGAGAGGAGGGACAGGGAGAGGGACGGCTGACATTTTGAAGCGGAGCGACTTTTTGATGGAAGACAACGGGAGGCGGCGGCTGGCCGTTGTTCGAGCAGCGGGAAAAACTGGGCGCTGGGAATTGTGGGTAATGCCGCGAACGGCGGTTCGCGATGCGGATCACGAAGCAGCAGAGCCAGGCGCTGGCGGGCGGGGGGGGGCGGGGCTCGGGACAGGGCCGCGAAATTGTGCTTTTAGCGAAACGGGGAGAAGAACAGACGTGACTCCAGCGGGACGATCACCAGCTCCATCTGCGTGGGGGAAAGATGGCGGGGGCAGACGCACCGAGAGTCTCCACTCACCCTCCCCCCTGGTACACCACAGACAGGCCTCCACACACACAACAGCTAGCTTTGTTTCAGACTGCGGAGCACACACAGAGAAACACACAGCTCCTCGTTCTCTTTTTTTGTTGTTGTTGTGTGTTGTATTATTTGTTTTCACCCCGAGGCGCTTCCATTAACGGGGGGGGGGGCCGTAAAGGGGGGTCGTCGCGCAGCGCGGAAATCGAACCGGCGGGAGAGGAAGCGAACGGCCCGCCCGCTAACGCGCGGCCTCCATTACCCGCCGTTTACGGCGCCATAAAGCGCCGACACCGACGCCCTTGTCGCCGGCGAGCGAGCCGCGAAGGTCGCCCGCCTCCCTCACGGCGCGGCGCGGAGGTCACCTGAGACGATCCCGCCGAGCCGAGCCTCGCGTTTATAAACACACCACACATCCCCCCGCGCCCCCCCCCGTCCCCCCCATCCCCCGCCAGCCTGCCAAGGAGTTAAAATGTCATCAGGGCTGCTGATAGTGGGGGTGAAAGGTGGTGACGATTATTGGGGGCCCACAGCTTTAAAAAAAAAAAAAAAAATCAATTTGTTTTATTAAAAAAGGAGGGGGGGGGGGGTGACTCACAGCAATATTTTCCTTCATGGGTCCCAGAATTCCTAGCTGTGCCCTTGACCGACATACTACTACTACTAATAATAATAATAATAATAATGTAATCGTTTGTGCCTAACAGGTCTTTGGTTTCAGAGCGTACACTTCGTGCTACACAGTAAAAATGTCCAGCGTTAATTCAACACTAACAGAGTGCGTATGAGTCCATGTGTAAGAGCTGATTTAACACTGAGCATTTTTACTGTGTTTAAGCCATGGTAATGTGAAAGTTCCCAAATGAACTCTGCTCAGATTAGGGAGCCAGTGTGGAGTCCTGTGAGCCAAGCCCAGCTCCCAGCTGGGGAAGCAGATAGCTGCTCCCACCCGACAGCCCAGCACAGCCCTGAGCTTACAGCCGCATCTCATCCTAAAAAAACCACACACAGAGAGACTCAGAGCCTGACCCCGCCTGGCCTCCGCCTTCCAGAAACTCTCCTTTTTTCGGGGGGGGAACAAAACAAAAAACGAGGTCAGGGCCTCGTTTGATTCAAAAGGGCCTCCCACACTCCTGCTCTCCCACCACCACCACCACCTCTCTCTCTCTCTCTCTCCCTCGCAGTCACGGTCGTGACTGTCCTGGAGACCGGACCTCCAGAGCTCCAGCAGCAGCACCTGCCACCTGCGATGACAGCTGCTAATTTCAGTCTCCCAGCACTCTGACCTCCCCCCATGCCCCCACCCCCCATGCCCTACGCACCCACCCCCTTGGGGTTTAGTGAGAGGTCGATAATACCGTGTGCTCTGTCGGTGAAATAAAACGACGCGTTTCATCATCGGAAAGGGATTGACCCACGGCTGCTAGGCATGCAGGGACACGGTGGGCTCGGATAACGTCACTCCGCGGGCCTCAATGTAGAACATTCCTACGGGAACACAGCAAACCGGGATTCGGGATTTGGAATAATTGGAGATTACGGCACCTAACGAAAGACAACGCGGGCGGATTTGCCCAGCAGCAGCTCCGCCCATTTCTCCATTTTCAGAAGCTGTGACAGCAAATCGCTCACCGTTGTGCGTTCGCCTCCGTCTGCCCGTTCTCCCGGCTCGAGAAAAACTCCCACCATGCACTACAATGATAACAGCACTGAACGCTGATGAAGACTATATATAAAGACTACGTATACAGTTGATTCCAGAAGGCATGAGCCTCAACCATAATGATTATTGGAGAATGTGTACGATTAAAGGTGAGGACAAAGAGCAAAACTGACATAATCTATAAAACAAGGGCTGAATCCAGACCAGAGTTATTTGCCACTTAAATGAATTTTCTGTGTAAGTCTCTCATTGTGTTATTGGTAGACTTAACACACTAAAGCAGTGCATGACTCAGGCCTGGAGTCAGCCCTAAAAGACACATCAGACAAGTCCCTCAGTCTTTGTGGAGGCATCCAGCACCACCTGCACGTCCTCTGCTAACCGTTAAAGCTAACGAGCTAACAAAACGCCCAGCAATTCCAGGGCCTTATTAAATAATAAGACTCCAGGTCTCATTACAGCTTAGTTGAAAATCTGTGGTTTGGAGTTGTTGGGATGGGTAGGGTGGGGGGAATAAGTGTAATATGAAAACGCTGGTGCGATATTGATATTCACCACAATGTAACGCAACCTCATTGCAACCTCGTAAAAAAAAAAAAGTTGCAGTAACATTTTCAGGCTAGCTGGGAAACATTTCTTTAGCTTTTATCACCTCTGAACCCCTCGGTGACAAACTCATGTAGAGATGCTGAGCTGCACAGGCCCGGGAAAGAGAGACGTGTTGCAAAATTTCAGCTGAATTTCCATCTTCGAGCAACGGTATTATACCCTGAGCAGCAAACGAGCCCAGCTCATTAAGCATGCGAATGTCTGACGGTAGCACAAACCGACTGACCAGCTGTGCCGATTCGCTACGACATCGCGGTGCTGTGCATACTGATGAACGCCGTGGAGCCTAATGGCACCTCGGAAAAGTTTACAAAGCCAGCAAGACTTTGTTCCTTTTTGCATCTCGACACTTTACTGATTTGGTATGGCCTGTTTCGAGACTGTGCTCACCAAAAAATTTAAAAAAACCATTGAGAAATAGGGTTAACTCAGATCTGACCGTTGAAGTGAATAGTCCTGCAGTTCACTGATTCATTAATGATTCACTGATTGGCCACAGATCACGCTCACCTGGTGATTCAGAACTAAATAACTCCCTGATTAGAGAATGAAAATCAGCAGCACAACTGGTTTCATCGACCTGTGGTAAGGTGTGTTTCACACCTGTGAAATGACTCGGTTAGGTGTGTTTCACACCTGTGAAATGACTCGGTTAGGTGTGTTTCACACCTGTGTAATGAGTCGGTTAGGTGTGATTCACACCTGTGTAATGACTCGGTCAGGTGTGATTCACACCAGTGTAATGAGTTGGTTAGGTGTGATTGACACCTGTGTAATGAGTCGGTTAGGTGTGTTTCACACCTGTGTAATGAGTCGGTTAGGTGTGATTCACACCTGTGTAATGAGTCGGTTAGGTGTGATTCACACCTGTGTAATGACTCGGTTAGGTGTGATTCACACCTGTGTAATGAGTCGGTTAGGTGTGATTCACACCTGTGTAATGAGTCGGTTAGGTGTGATTCACACCTGTGTAATGACTCGGTTAGGTGTGATTCACACCTGTGTAATGAGTCGGTTAGGTGTGATTCACACCTGTGTAATGAGTCGGTTAGGTGTGATTCACACCTGTGTAATGACTCGGTTATGTGCAGGCCTCCTTGTGTGCCTCTTTCATCACTCTCCTCAGAGCTGCAGCTCCTCGCCCGTGTCTAATACGTTTACCGTGCTTCATGACATCGCCTCACGGCACAGTCTTCAAAGAGGAGGGGGGGGGGGAGGAGTGGACAGCCCTCTGCAATAAATCCCACGGAGGGTGAGAAGTACGCACACGGGCGGCATTGCACTGGAGATTTTGGGGCAGCGTTGGGAGAGGAACGGGCAGTTCAGGGCACAGGAGGCGGCGGGGCTCAGAGATCTCAGGCAGCTCTGGGAGGAGGGGAGGAGAGGAGCGCTTCACGACCAATCAAATCCTCGGCTGGGTCTGGGCGGCTGGCCTTCTCCCAGAAAGACCCGCGTGTGCTGCGGCAAGATTCAAAACCGTACCGCGGTTTTTTTCACGGTTGTCCACAGCGGTTAGGCGTAAGCGTCGTCTGGATCGCGCGGGGAAGGAGGGGGATTGTGGGTGGTGGAGCGGCCGGGGAGGTTACGGGTGGGGGGGGGGCGGGTTTCGATAAGCAGAGTAACGGGGAGAGGAAGAGCTGGCAGATTTGATTTGAGGAACACAACCGCCTGCTAAACGCCCCGCGCTGCAGTTAGCGGCGACAGGAAACGGCGAATTCGCCGCCTCGCGCGCACGCGTGCGTTCACACCGCGCGGCACGCGGGGCCGCGGCGCGTCGGTGCTACAGATCTCCGGCCGCCATCATGCCAGAACAGATTGCACCGTAACTTGTCCGCAAACAAAAATTCCACGCCAATTTGCGCCTGACCTGCTTTCTGTCGGAATGTCTATTTCCCCCAGCTGGGCCCGATAACTCAATGTGACAGGTTCAGAAATGTGAAAATAGCTGCGATCCCATTTGCATGTTTCCATCTGCGAGCCATTAGAACCATTATTAAAAGGACGTAATACGACAACGTCGCGCCAAGGAAGCGGCGTAGGAGGAGTCACGACTAAAGTTTGGCTTATCGATCATACCAGGATATTAAGTGAATAACTGCTTTTTTTATAGCTTATTGGCAGCTTCAAACTGCTGAGGATATTCTGGAGCCAAAATGGCTTTCAGTGCCTCTCAATATACAATATAATTATTTTGTAGCTATTATCATAGAAAATCATTTTGTGTTATTGCAGGACAGACAAGAATATTTTTAGGGTATGGTGCACCCTTTAGATTTCCAAGCAGAATCCCAAGGCCTAGCTCCGGATGCATCCAAACGCGGAATTAAACGTAACAAGCATTCCGCGCAGTTTTCCCACAGGATTTGTTCCCCATTTTTTTGAGAGAACAGCCATATTTTAAACATGTAAAGAGTGTCAGATGAACAGGAGGGGGCATACACGACCGGGTACAGCTGAGAGCACCCAAGAGCCTCCTGTCTCGAATCTGTGAAAAGAACTACAGTAGATAAGAACTTTTCATTGTGTGTTATAAAACCAAAAAAAACAAAAAACATTCCCGATTTATTTCTTAGTCCTGACAATAAGTGATCTCATAGCTTGGTCATTACCTTAACGATACCGGAATTAATTAGTTAATGATTTCGCCCGAGCGGTGGCGAGCATACCGCCGTGGCCTCCAGAAACGAGATTCCCGCTTAGCATTCCGCGGGCTCGCGCATAGTTAAGATTCACCTCGAGCACAGACATAAACAGAAAATATGCGTTGCCACGGTGCCCATCTTCCCGCTGAGGCAAAAAAAAAAAAAAGAGAAAAAGATGCGTATTAGCATCATTGTTTGTAATAAAATCATGTCACCGGGAAAATGCGTCTAATGCGTCCGGAGTTTGCTCTAAAAGCATAATTATCTGGAATGGTGATAAATGGCTCGGCTCTGACTGGGCAGAGATTAAACTGCAGGGGGGGAAGGAGGGGTGGAGAACGCACTGGAGAGGGGCTAATCTTTAAAAACGCGACTGCGAGCATCACTAGACCTGAAAATAAGAGGGGGGGGGAATGGGGAAGAAAGAGAAATGGAAACCCCCCCCACTCTGCGTTTTTTGTCCGAGAGGCCATTTTAAAAAGAAGATTGGAGGTGATTTGGGGGCGTAAAGCGAAGAGGTGGGCCGTATCCCAGAGGCCTCTGGGAGGCTGGGGCTGCGGGGGCAGAGGGAGCGTCTCCTGGCCCGGCGGGTGCAGACGACACCTTGCCCGGGGGTCAGTTGGGGGGGGGAGTCGGTTGGGGGGCAGGTACCCCCCAGGGCCTGATTACAGCACCGTGGTGTGCCCTGTCAGGCCTGCCCAGGCCAGGCCGGGACACACTCCCCCACAGGGACAGGCCCTAATTTACCCAGGTCTCCCGCAGTTACAGCCCTCACTGTGGACTGTGTGCTCTCCGCTGGTGCAGAGGGAATGGAGCTCGAAACAGAGATGAGCGCATGGGTCCAGGCATGGACATACACACACACACACACACACACTCTCACACACTCACACACACACACACACACACTCACACACACTCACACACACTCACACACACTCACACACACACACACACACACACACACACACACACACTCAAAACCAGAGATACACACACACACTCAAAACCAGAGATACACACACAAACACAAGCTGATACGCACATACACATACACATACACACACACACACACAGATATACACACAGATACATGCACACGCATATTACATTACATTACATTACATTATAGGCATTTAGCTGACGCTCTTATCCAGAGCGACTTACAACAGTGTAACCAAACTCAGGATCAAGTCCACTTAAGTCCATTGAACAAATGCAGATAAAAAGCTTACTATGATACACATACATGGAGAAACAAGAACACCAAATTTTTCATATACACACACAAGCACAGTCTGAACACATGTAGACACACAGACTCCCACTCGCACATACACGCACACACAGATACACACAAGGACATGCACACACACATACATGCACACAAACACAAACTCACACACACGCATACAACCAGATACACACTAACACGCACACGCACACACACACAGTAGTTTGTAGAGATGAGAACTGACGGCTGGGTGGGTTATATGAGTAATTATATGGGTATAACTGTAAATTGTTGCCGGATTTTTGGATGACTCTTTATGACCCTGCTGCTCTGACACCGGGCCTCAGATTGCAGGGCTGCCGGATCCAGACTTCAAACGCTTGGCGGCCAGTTGGCTTCCCGCATTAAGCCAACTGGAAATCCATCCCCATCCAACGCTGAAGCCCTCCAAAATAAAGCACGTCACCAGCTCTCCCCCTTCTTTGTCCCAGTCCCCTCACCCAACCCCACTGAAGCTCCACCCCCCCTCACCCAAATCCCAGTGAAGCTCCACCCCCCTACTCACCCAAATCCCAGTGAAGCTCCACCCCCCTCACACCTAACCCCAGTGAAGCTCCACCCCCCCCTACCATGAGCCACCACCCAACCCAGTGAAGCTCCACCCCCTCCACACCCCATGAAGCTCACCCCTCACCCAAATCCCAATGAAGCTCCACCCCATCCAACCCCAGTGAAGCTCCACCACCCCTCCCAAGCCCCCGGGGCCATCGAGGGTCAGCTCAGAAGAGTAGGCCCCACCTCCGCCCGCCCGCCTGGACTCACCGTACTCGGTGTCGTAGAAGATGATGAACTTCTGCCAGGTGTACTCCATGACCACGTGCAGGATGACCTGGTTGAGGTAGACGGGCGGGCGCACGAACAGCGTGTAGTCCTCCGTGCGGGAGCGGCTGGTGTCGGGGCAGCTGGAGCGGGGCGTCCCGGACGGGGCCCGCTGGATGAAGAGGTGCGGGATGTGCATGGCGTCCGCCAGAGACTGCAGGGAGCCCGCGGACATGCAGCCGATGGAGCTGACCAGAGCCAGGATGCCCCTGTTCATCAGCTCACAGGCTGCGGGGGGGGGGGGGGGAGGGGGAAGGGGGAGAGGGAGGGAGGGAGGGGGGAGAGAGAGAGAAACTGTTAGCTTGGCTGCCCTGTTGCCTCAAATGTTCAAACACACAAATTCACTATGGCAGAGAGAGAGAGAGAGAGAAGGACAGAGGAAGAGTAGTGTGATGGCCCACCAGGGGGCAGCACTGGCACTACAGACAGGTATGGCTGCAGCTGTGATTCACTGTAATCACAGAAGCAGTGGCCCATTGCCTAATTATGGGCTCTGCAAGAGGCCTGGTTTCCAGGCCCAGAGGGACAGCATTTGGGAGCTCTGGAATTGCACAGTGTGGTGGGTGGGTACCAGTTTTTAGCATTTTGTTTTCCTTTTTCTTTGAAGCATTTTGCTTGCCAGCTTGGCCATTTCTTCTTTTCTTTTAAGATTTTTCTATTGCTTTGGTGTTTTTTTTGGACCAATAAAAGGTGGCAAGCCAAGGGTATTTCGGTCGTGTTTGTCCTGTCTGTTCACCATGTGAGCAGTGGCCACCCCCAGGGCTGCCTCACAGAAAACCGACAGAGGGAGAGAGAAATGAGAGATTCTGAGCAAATCAGAAAGGTAGAGAGAGAGAGAGAGGGAGAGAAGAGAGGTGAGAACTGAATTAAGATGAAGAGATAGGCCGAGAGGGCTGGAGAGCACCGAGTGGAGGGGAAGAGCGAAAGCACTCAATAAATAGAAAGAGAGAGAAAGAAAGAGAGAGAGGGCGAGAAAACTGAACAAAGACTGAGAGAAACAGCGGCAGCACAGAGAGACACCCTGGAGAGAGGAACTATTGGTAACTCATTCTTACAATAAAAATGTTCAAAAACACTTTGTAAGATGAGATCAACAGCCAGGAAGGCGACGTGGTGCGACTTCCAGAGCAGAAAGTTGAGGTTTGAGATTTATTTCGTCAACTTTTTTTATTTTATTCTTTTTTTATTTTTTATCCCCCCCCCCCCCCCCGAAAATCCGGAGCATACTTTTTTTTATTAAAGTCTGGAAGTGCGAGCGTGTCACTGTAACAAGCAGACGGCGATAAAACTCTTCGTCGGTTTAATTACAGCGGTTGGAACACGGAGCAAATTGGATTATTTCCACCTCGTTTGGAGGTGCGTCTTCACTCCCAACATTTCTAGTTTTGTGCGCTCTCCAACGCGAGTGATTACAGGGGCTTATGATGCCGCCGCCGCCGCCGCTGCGGGAGGAAGTGAGCTCATCGCCAGGAAGCAAACAGCCACAACCTGAGGACGCGCGGAGCGCCACAGGAAAAAAAAAAAACAAATGAAAAAGCAGGTAAACATCCAGACTTCTTTTCCAGCGAATCCCTCTCTTGGCTCAGCATCAGAGGGAATAGTTTTGCTGGGCTGACAGCGCGTTATAGTGCTGCTTTACAGACGCGACGCTGCCAGCAGTGTGTGTACTGCCCTCTATCTCCCCCCCACCTCCACACCCCCCCCCCCCCCCCCCCCAACCCGCTTACGCCTCAGGACCCGAGCTCACGCCAGACGCACGAGCGTTCATCTCACTTCTGCGGCTTTCTGCCTCGGCACAGAGTCGGGGACGCGAGGCGTGGGGGGTGGGGGGGCGAGCTGGGCCTAGCCGCTGTTGCGGAGTAATTTGGCAGCTCCGGCAGAAAAAGGGAACTTGTCGGAGTAAGGGACGCCGCAGCAGAGGAGGAGGAGGGTGGAGTGGCGCTGCTGAAGAGCTGGAACAAACGAGAGCGGGAGGAGGAGGAGAGCGGGAGGAGGAGGAGGAGAATGGGAGGAGGACCCCCCACCCCCCACCCCCCCAGCTCACATCACACTCCACTCTCCTCTGGGGGGCTGACACTCTGCACAGTAGCCGGCAGCCCCCTCCCCCCCAAACACCCCACACCCACCCCGCCACCGCTGGTATTTTGTGTTTGTGTTACATTTTGGAAAAAAAATGTCGGTTATAAAACAAACCAGAAAAAAAAAATTACTATTTTTCCAGACAAGGCGTTTTGTCCGGGCATTGTGGGCAAAGTGTCAGTCCGACAGACAGACAGACAGACGACTTGTTGTGCCAATGAGACCCGAGGGCTGTTTCACAAAAGGGGGGGTGGGGGGGGGGGTGGTTTAAGCCGCGACTCTCAGTTTGGCTCCAAAACAATTTAATAACGAGCGGGGGGCGGGGGGGTGGCATCGCCATGGCAACCAACGCCGACATAAACCTGTCGCGCGCGGCTAGCTTAACCCTCCTCGATCGTGTCGCGTCCACCTGGAACAGCTTCCGTAGACGGACAGGAAGCGCAGCTCGCCTCGTCTCACACGGACGCGCGAACGCGACACGCGACGCGTCTCCCGCAGCCCTGCGCCGCGAAGAAGCTCGCGAGGTAGACCACGGCCCCGTCCGGCGAAGGTATCCGCCGCGCGAGGAGCGGCTGGGCCTCTGCAGCCACGGCTCTCAGCCCCCAAATACATCACCATCCAATCACGGGCCAGCGGTCAATGGGGCCAGGAAACTATTGGATTTTCAACCAAACAGCGGTAAAGGGGGGACTTCCGTCAACCAGGGTTATTCGTCTAACAATTACAGTTCCTCCAAAAAGCCCGGGCAGGCAACCCCATGGGCCGCTTCTCGTCATCAGGAAGAGGTATTCCTCCCCCGTGTCCAATAGCAGCGCTCTCCCGTAGAACTGTGTGGCTGGGGGGGGGATAAAGGAGCGTTCGGCACTCGAGCCCGGCCCACACACAGAAAAAGGTCCCCGCGATGTCGCCGCCATGCGTGCACCTGCAGCGATACAGCTTTCAGGGGACATTCCGGTAACACTGTGAGGACATGGTTGGGTTACGTGGGGAGTGTGTGGAAGGGACACGCGCGTGTGCTTCATCTGCACCGCTTCCGCTGAAAGCGGCATACTGATAACTACAGAGAGGCAACTCTCTCAATTCTAAATTTGGGAGAAAAAAATTTAATAAATAAATAAGGAGAAACAGTAACTTTCATTAAAACACCTATATTGTAATGATCATTATGTTTCCCCAATCTTGTGTACAAAATTGGCAATTTAGAAGTGGAAAGCAATATAACTAATTGAGTGCAGGAGAAAATTCTTTGAATGCAACTGATGGTATCTTCGATTGCAGCCAGTTAATAACTCAAATTGTTTCTTACAGACTAAAAGTAATCAAATTGCCAAAAAGAAATATGAACATTAAAAACTGGCACAATTTATCAAAGTCTGAAGAACACAGCGAAACTATCCGATAAGTTTTTTGGCATTGTAAAGCAGAGACTAGCGCTTCTAATGCTTTTCTCGATTCTGAAGTTGATGACAATGTTAGTTGGCCGAGACGGTGACACACACAAAAAATAAACAAATGAACAAATAAATAAATAAATAAAAACTTTTGTGAATCATCCCCGAATCATGTGCTGTAGATTCAGGAGGATATGATGCGTTTACCCCAAATGAGCCTGGCCTGAGTTAACAAGATCACGCTCATCGTAGAGTGCATTCGTGAGAACCACATTAGCTCCACGGATTAGCGACCGACTGAAATTGAATCACATCGGAAAATTCTGAGTTTTTTAAGCCACTTCACTGAGGTCTCTCACGCGGGCGGATGTGCCGTCGGGTTTGTTTGTGTTGCTGTGCGCTCCGGTGACGATGGTAGTCAGGGTTACTTACACATGACATCGTTTATATGCCTCGCAGACGCTTTAACCGGAATGACTTGTAGCTCTACATTTTGAGACTCATTTCCACAGCCATTTTAGAGGCTATTGGGAGGGCAGTGCCTTGCTCAAGGGAAAAGCAGACACATCTGAACTGCCAGTTGCACCCACAGATTCGCCCGCTTTTAAAACAAACATCTCTGGCTTTTAAAAAAAAAATTGCCTTTATTTGTTCTTCATTCAAGCAAATAGAGCAAACAGCATCTGACACACTCATAATAAACATTTGGAAGACCACAATGCACCATTAAACGCACAGCAAACCATTAAATGTCTGTAGCAAGCGTTCTATCCACTTGTCCTTCATGAAGTTCTTCTGCTTCTCGGGTTCAGCCATTGCTAACGGACAAAAATCAATAAAACAAAGAGGTGGTTTTGTCCAATTTTTTTTTGCAGTTTCATTTTGACGGTACAAGTAATAATCCAACATAGTTTAGCCATTCGGAAAGGACAGCCACTCCGTGGCCAGGCCCCGAAGTCCCCGGTTTCTCCACCGCGCAGTTTCTCGCTCTACGGAGGACGGTAAACACCTGTGCTGAGGGGGCGGCAGTCGTGTTCCATCTGCGGCCAGAGCCCGCCTCTCACTCCCCAGGTGGACCAATCACGGCTCCGCGCTGCCGCCCACCTTCCGGGAGTAAGCGACACGCGATGGCCCCGCGACAGGTCTGTTCCTCTCTCTCTCTCTCTCCCTCACCCCCTTCCCTCCCTCTCTACCCCCTTCCCTCCCTCCCTCCATCCCTTCCTCCCTCTCTCTCTCCCCCTCCCTCCCTCACTCCCCTCTCTCTCCTTGTCTCTCTCCCCCCTCCCTTTCTCTCTCTCTTTCTCTCTCTGGACCCTGTCGTCTCCACCAAACGACCTCGCTCCAAAGTCACAGCTGAGCGAGGGCTGGGAGGCTGTGGGCTGTTTTACAGAAAGGGCCCATTTACTCCTGACAGGTGAACATGGGGGAACTCAATAACATGCTCGGCTGCGGACACAGTTACCCCCCCCCCCCTCAGCGCTCTGCTACCCCCCCACCCCCACACACTCCACCCCCCTCCCTGTCATGGCCATTCATAGATTCACATGGTACATTTTCTTTTTTTTGACCACTTAGCATTTTGGGCCATTTCAGAAGGACATTTTCATGTATTTTTACTCTTTTTTTTTTTTTCCCAAAAAAACCGCATTGCCTCTGTAATGTGATGGGTCTGATCCGTAAGAGGGAATTAACACTTGATTAATGTGGTGGAGTAACAGTGCTCTGTGCAGGCTCTCAGCTCCCCAGCCCCCCACCCACCCCCACACACACACTCGCCCCCCCACCCACCCAAACCCCACCCCCCCTTCGTAATAGCACTTAACACTCCCTCTCTCTCCTCCAAGCTGCCCGCCGCTGAGCGCAGAAGATAAATGCTTCCTCAGAGATTCTTCCCTAGCATGCCTCTTCACTGGGAACGCCTTTTCCTGCCGTCGCTTTTATGAGAAAGACCCGCGACTCCTTCTCCCCCTTCGCCTTTCCGCACCCCCCCACCCCCCCAGCCCCCCTGGCCAAACCGCGGTCGGGGGGCGAGACTCTCTCCGCTATCCCAGGTACGACTCGGGAAGGCGGGAAGCGGGAAAGATGGCCGCCGCTCTGCTACGCGGTTAATTACGCTCTGAGGCTGTCGCATTAGAGGCCGTTAGGCGTCGCTGAATGGCTTTTTAATGTTTACACTCGCCGCACGGCGGTAAAGCACGCAGTTACAGCGAGCTCGGAAAAGGCTAGCGCCACGCCGTCCTTCTTCCCCGTGATTGGCCGCTGTCGACCGTTCACAACAGCTGTCACGGCCGCACTCAAGTGCAGTTTCCTTTGCTATCAATATTAGCCCTACGCTGGCTAGCATTTAAATGGAAGGCACTCAGCCGTGAAATCGGCGGCTATTGTGGATGACCTTTCCGCTCAGAGACGAGCTGACAGTAATCATTACTTAAACGTCTATTACCCCAGCAAGCGCCCAACATATTTCTGGCGACGCTACTTGGAGCCCCCAGAAGTTCCCTCGTTGTGTTTCGGAAAAAAAACCCCTGTCAAAATAAACCAATGGGGAACTTATCACGGCGGCCCCGTCGTCTGCTCATTTAGCACGCCCGGCCCGCTTTGCCGCAGTTGGTTAATACTGTCGCCGAGTCTGCCAGGAGCGAACACGAAAGCAGATGATGATGATGATGATGATGATGGTGATGGTGATGATGGGTGATGGACGGATGCAGGTGAAGGGGTACAGAGAAAGGGAGGAAGAGAACGACACAAACGCTACGCTAAGCGCAGCCGCCGATGAGCCGGCCGGTTTGGGGCGTAGGTCGTTCCAGCGTCCCGTGAAGGATGCTACTCTGTTTCCTTTCAGTGCAGATTAAGACTGATGGAAAGGCCTTTCATCAGCAGCAGATGTTCTGGCGGAGAATGCCAAATTGATGAGGAATGGCACGGTTTTTTTTTTTTTTGTTTTGTTTTTTTTTCGCAGCACAATGGGTTTCGCGTGCTTTCTTCGTGCCGCGGAACGGAACGGCGCTTACAGTAAGCGACGTGGCAAACGCGAGTCAGAGAGCTAGCCTGCGATGACAAGCCTGAGTTTGGGGGGAGACGGCGTTTTTCGGTTTCAGGAGCAGCGCGTAGCGCCTCGCCGGTAAGGACGCTACGCTCGGTCGTAGCGAGCGCGGCTCAGCGCCGTCGCGTTCGGGAGTCGCGCGGAGAGAGCGGCGACGAAGACCGAGCGGTCTTTACTCGAGAGGACGCCGCCAACCCCGCGCTCCCGAGGAAGACGAGGAGAGAAGGCGGGGCCTCTCCCTCCCTCCACGTTTCTTTTTGAAATTTTCCCTGCGTTCTCCTCATTCTGCAGTAAATCACCATGCAAAGTTTCCCCTTTAATTGAGGCGGTTCAAATTGAGTCATTCATCACACTGAATCTCCGCCGCTGCGCACGAGGAAGGAAGGCGCCATCCATTATAAAACAGAATCTACGGAGAATTCCTTATCCTCCTCTCACTCCCTCCGCTCATCCATCCAGTCCTCCGCTCTATCCATCTGTCTCTTTTCTCTTTTCTTCATCCACAATGTGCTATCTCTTTTTGCGCACGAAGAGAGGGCCTGCATTGTGGCCAGTGGTACAACGCGTGTCTGTGCTGGGTTTCCACACCAACCTGGACCCACACTCAGTCCTGTGTGTGTGTGTGCGTGTGTGTGTGTGTGTGTGTGTGTGAGAGAGAGCGTGTGTGTGTATGTGTGAGAGAGCGTGTGTGCGTGTGTGAGAGAGAGAGCATGTGTGTGTGCGTGTGAGAGAGAGCATGTGTGTGTGTGTGTGAGTGTGTGTGTGCGTGTGTGAGAGCAGGCGTGTGTGTGTGAGAGAGAGAGAGCGTGTGTGCATGTGTGTGTGTGTTTGCGTAGAAACCACCGAAACCAAAAAAATACCAACACAGAGAGAAAAGGATGACACTCTGGGCAAAAAAGATACAACTTAACTGACACAAGGTTATGAAAGACCAACCTTTTCAGGAAAAAAGTACAAAGGATGCTTTGAAGAGGCTTGGCTAAGGAGCTAAACCCTTTATAAGAAAGAAAAAAAACACAATTTCAATCAGTGTAGCATTTGCACACAGATTGGTTTGAGCGAGAGGAGGGGGGGGGGGGGGGGCTCGTGGGCTAATTATTCATGCAAGGCGGCCCCTCTTTAAAACACTTTCCCCTGTCAATCTCACCGGCCTGACTGACACCATCTATCATTCAAATCTGACAGCCATCAAACCACCGCTGTGCAAAAATCTGCCTGAGCAAGCTTGTGCCCTCTGTCCGAGCTCCCTCTCTCTCCCCCTCTCTCTCCCCCACTCCGCCCCCCACCCCCCGTCCATGTGCCTGATCGGCTCTTTGATCTGATCGCGGGCCCCATGTCACTCATATGCTCCAGACATGTAATCTCTCCTGGGGGGGGGGGGGCGCAGGGGCGATTCTGACACAGCTTACAGGGGCTAATTCTCCAAAACCCAAATCAAAATTAAAATGGATGACAATTCACGGCTGAACATGACAACTACTACAATGCATCATTTATAACAGAGATTTTACCACTGCTGAAGGCTACAAATTTAATCAAAAACAAGAAACTAAAAAAAGAACACAAGCAACATATTTACAAGACCACGCTGCTTTAATAAACCAAAATGTTTGATGGCCTGTGCTGATGGCGAATGCGTTTCAGTACACACTTCTGTCGCCGAGCGTAAGATGAAAGTAACGGAGGGAGAGAGAGAGGAGAGGCTGGTGGCGAGGAGGGGAGGGGGGTGTAGAATGTGAACGAGCGAGACAGGAAAGAGAGGGAGAGAGAGAGAGGGGAGAGTGAGAGAGGGAGAGAGAGGAGGGGAGAGTGAGAGAGGAAAGAGAGAGAGAGAGGAGCGGGGAGAGTGAGAGAAGAGG